>NC_051216.1:1448903-1626403 GCF_015220715.1 Pygocentrus nattereri | reverse complement strand
GGCCTTAACAATCAGAATCAGATTTAATGGCCTTAACAATCAGAATCAGATTTAATGGCCTTAACAATCAGAATCAGATTTAATGGCTTTAACAATCAGAATCAGATTTAATGGCTTTAACAATCAGAATCAGATTTAATGGCTTTAACAATCAGAATCAGATTTAATGGCCTTAACAATCAGAATCAGATTTAATGGCCTTAACAATCAGAATCAGATTTAATGGCTTTAACAATCAGAATCAGATTTAATGGCCTTAACAATCAGAATCAGATTTAATGGCCTTAACAATCAGAATCAGATTTAATGGCTTTAACAGTCAGAATCAGATTTAATGGCCTTAACAATCAGAATCAGATTTAATGGCTTTAACAATCAGAATCAGATTTAATGGCCTTAACAATCAGAATCAGATTTAATGGCTTTAACAATCAGAATCAGATTTAATGGCTTTAACAATCAGAATCAGATTTAATGGCTTTAACAATCAGAATCAGATTTAATGGCCTTAACAATCAGAATCAGATTTAATGGCTTTAACAATCAGAATCAGATTTAATGGCCTTAACAATCAGAATCAGATTTAATGGCCTTAACAATCAGAATCAGATTTAATGGCCTTAACAGTCAGAATCAGATTTAATGGCTTTAACAATCAGAATCAGATTTAATGGCCTTAACAATCAGAATCAGATTTAATGGCTTTAACAATCAGAATCAGATTTAATGGCCTTAACAATCAGAATCAGGTTTAATGGCTTTAACAATCAGAATCAGATTTAATGGCCTTAACAATCAGAATCAGATTGTCCTGGGGTGCTTGATAAATAATGGTCAATGTACATATACCACCTCATTGTAACCATGAAGATCAGAGGCTTGATGTTTCTAAATTTGTGTCTGTGTTCCAGCTGGAGGAGGAGGCGTCTGAAGCTCAGGTCCAGCTGCAAAAGTTGGGGTCGGAGGTGGCGGCTTTGCAGAGGGAGCTGAAGGCTGTTACCATGGAAACAACAGAGTTAAGGTCAGACATCCGTATGCAGTAGAGGTCTGTACTACCGCGCTACCGTCTGCACGGATCTGACACAATATCTTGTGGCGCGAGACTAATTTTCAGTGTTGCGTTTGGGAGTGGGCGGGAGCGGGACAAATCATTTCAGTTGTGATTGCAGGTGGGAGCGGGACAAATCATTTCGGTTGCGGGCGGGAGCGGGACAAATGATTTCAGTTGCGGGCGGGAGCGGGACAAATGATTTCAGTTGCGGGCGGGAGCGGGACAAATCATTTCAGTTGCGGGCGGGAGCGGGACAAATCATTTCGGTTGTGGTTGCGGGCGGGAGCGGGACAAATCATTTCAGTTGTGATTGCAGGCAGGAGCGGAACAAATCATTTCAGTTGTGGGCGGGAGCGGGACAAATCATTTCGGTTGTGGTTGTGGGCGGGAGCGGGACAAATCATTTCAGTTGTGATTGCAGGCAGGAGCGGAACAAATCATTTCAGTTGTGATTGCAGGGAGGAGCGGAACAAATCATTTCAGTTGTGGGCGGGAGCGGGACAAATCATTTCGGTTGTGGTTGTGGGCGGGAGCGGGACAAATCATTTCAGTTGTGATTGCAGGCAGGAGCGGAACAAATCATTTCAGTTGTGATTGCAGGGAGGAGCGGAACAAATCATTTCAGTTGTGGGCGGGAGCGGGACAAATCATTTCGGTTGTGGTTGTGGGCGGGAGCGGGACAAATCATTTCGGTTGTGGTTGTGGGCGGGAGCGGGACAAATCATTTCAGTTGTGGTTGCATGGGCAGGACAAATTATTCAGATTTTCTGTAGGAGCGAGACTGAAAAACATCACGAACAGGAGAGAGACAGTCTAACGTACATTAACGTTTCTTGGTCCTCAGTGGGCCACGGACCACAAGTGGGCTGTGAAGCACCCTCTGGTGGTCTGCAGGCCTGTACGTAGGGGGGATGATGTAGTTTGTAGTGGACCAGTTCTGTTTCCGTCACAGTCCAGATGTGCACCTAAAGCTGGCTACTTCTTTACCATAAACTTCTATTTTCCTCTAAATGTTTTACTTCATTACAGATTTGTGAGGTTTCAAAGTTTCAAGGAGATTGAACTGGAATGTTGATCTGATCTTTTTTTTATGTCCCAATTCTCAGGTGTTCAGAGTCGCTCTAACGTGTGTGTGTGTGTGTGTGTGTGTGTGTGTGTGTGTGTGTGTTTCAGGGCTGGCAGGGAGGTGGAGCTGGACGCCCTTCAGCAGCTCCGAGACAGAGAGAGAGAACTGCAGAGAGACATTCAGACTCTGAGGGAGGAGAGAGAGAGAGAGACCTCCGCTCTGACTGAGGAGAGAGAGAGGAGTGATCAGGTACAGAGGAGGGAGGGTGGTGGGCTATGTGGAGATGATGACTGAGTGATGAGGAAATCGATACCATTTTAACGAGCTACAGTTTCTGATCACTGATATTGGAGATCTAATTAAATTTGATACATTTTTAAAAAGTATCAGGATTTGAATCATTTTAGTTAAACAGATTTTACTGAATGACTTTTTTGTCACATTTCAACAATTTGACCAATTCAAATAGCAGTGAGTGTGTAGACGTCGCTGTTGTCGGATTAGAAACTTGTGTCTCCAAACTGGTCACTTTACAGGAGAAGGACAAAACATACTTTACTTCTAATGGAAGTCAATGGAACCAGATTTTTTCCCAAGTCATTCTGGGTCGTTTCTTTTGGTCCATCCATCATGAAATTCATACACAATGTAAAGAACAACAGGCATGTTCCAATTATGTCAACAACTGAAAAACAACAAAAATGGAGATACAAGTTTTTGTTCTGACAGCAGCAAAATATATATATATAGTTTCTACGCTCATCGTCCACTTTATCAGCTCCACTGACCGCGTAGTTCCACTCTGTAGTTCTACAGTTACAGACTGTAGTCCATCTGTTTCTCTGATACTCTTTTACCCTGTTCTTCAGTGGTCAGGACCCCCATGGACCCTCACAGAGCAGGTACTATTTGGGTGGTGGATCATCCTCAGCACTGCAGAAACACGGACATGGTGGTGGTGTGTTAGTGTGTGTTGTGCTGGTACGTGTAGATCACCACCACCACGTCAGTGTTACTGCAGTGCTGAGAATGATCCACCACCAGGTGGTCATAATGTTATGCCTGATCTGTTTGTGTGTGTGTGTGTGTGTGTGTGTGTGTGTGTGGTCAGCTGAGTGCTCAGTACAGGGTGGTGTGTGATGAGCTCTGTAAAGCTGAGGCAGAGCTGGGGCGAGCGGTGGAGCGAGAGAGGAGAGTGCAGAGAGAGAGAGAGGAGGTGGAGAGAGAGAGAGATCAGCTGGAGGAGAGGGTGAGCACTGTGGAGAGAGAGAAGGAGGAGATACAGCAGCACGCAGAGGAGCTCAGGTACGTCCACCGGTCTGTCTCTCGGTTTGCCTGTCTGTCTGTGTTATTCATATCTGGGAGGCTCTATAACAAAGGAAAGGGAAAATTCCCCCATAATCCAGTGTGTGAGGTGTAATAAGGTTCAGAGGGTTTGGTGTGAGACGGTTCAGACGTCTTTACAGTGGTGGTGATGGGAACCAGGCGTCGCCATGACTACAACACAAATACAGACACTTTATTTACCATCCAGAGCCACCAGCACCAGCACCCTGCATGTCTCCCTCAACCATGAATGGAGTTGAAGTTCTCTAAACTCTCATAAAACAGCGTCTCAGTCATCAGGCAGTGAATTCAGAACCAGCTCATGTAGGAACTTTCTGTAGGAGCTTTTAGAGGGACGTCTGGTTCCTATCACCACCACTGGGAACGGTTCTGACTCGGTAAGATTATCTAGAACAGAGCGTTTCACACCAAACCGCTCAGAACGGCTCTGATTATGTCTTAACCAATTCTGCACACTTCTGTCACTCACAGCAGTGACAATCATCTCCTCTGCATCATAGGCACCCAATGAGCAAACACTATCAAATCTGTGTGTCCTCACTTTCAGAGCCTCACCGCCTCCACAGAGACACCATAATCCAGAACACGAGGTCAGAGATCAGTGTAGAGATCTGTGAGTCAGGAGGAAATAAACTCCTCTGTTCTAGACTCTGCTACTGTGAGTCCGTCGTTCAGACAGTTCATTTCCAGGGTGATTCAAAAATGATTGACTTCACTTGTAAATCATTCCAGATCAATGCAGTGAACTGTAATTGGTTTAAATGAGCTGAAGGTTTATTATGTAGTTTTACAAGGGCTCAGTCTGAACCTCCTCCAGCAGTTGGATTGTGATTGGTTCCTAGACACCTCACAATATGGTGCTTTGAAATCAGATTCATTGTTTTGAATCACCCTGAATGATATCAGTTCAGATGAGACAAAGACCTGCACTGTGGCCCAGAGTATGTGGGAACAGCGCTGCTTTACTTTGCGTGAGCTGTTTCAGGCAAAAGTCGGGCATCAGTTAACAGGGTAAATATTTAATTATGCTGAAAATTGGGTGGAGTTCCCCTTCAAACAGGGTGTCTGAATGGGGTGTAAGTAAAGCTGCTATAACCCACTACGCTAACAGGAGACCAGCTCACCAGCACTAAAGCCTCCAACCTTCCCACGTTCACACGTTTACCAATGACAGTGAAGTGTAGCGGAGAGCACTCTGTAATCCAGTCGTAATCAGATTCCTGCAGGGCAGGTCAACGCAGTCAGTGTTGCAGTTGATATTAATTTGTTGTTAATGTTGATTTTGTTGTCATTGTTTTTAATGTTAATGAAGATTTGTTTGTTAATGTTGGTACTAATGTTGATGTTGAAGCTGATGTTGTTGTTGATGTTTATAATGTAGTTAATATTGTTGATAGTGATGATGTAAATAAGGTTGAAGCTGATGTCAAAGTCGTTTATAATGTTGATGATTATATTGACAATGCTGGTGATGATGTTATTAATGTTGTTGTTGTTGTTGTTGTCTGTAGGGATGTGAGGGCGAGTCTGCAGCAGCAGCTGGGTGCCCTTCACGATGGTGTCTCCACTGTGGAGGTTCAGCGCTCACAGCTCCAGCTGCAGATCCACACGCTGCTGCAGGCTAAAGACGTTCTTCAGGGTGAGAACCCACTCTTTAATGTCTTGACATATAGTCCGTCAGCCATGTGTTTGGTTCTGTAGCTTTAGCTGATGGAGGCTCATATCCACCAGTTTTGTATATTGTCCAGTACAACTGACCACATCATTTCACATTTTGGTCCAAGGCGCTGGAATCTAACTGCTGCACCATTAAAGCTGGAGTGGAAATTTAGAGGAAGAATCAAAATCCACAGACACGGTTGAGCCCAGTGTGAGATGATGTAGGCAGTTAGCACCATGCTAATTGGTCTATGTAAGCTTCCATTTATTGTTAGCTACATTAGCCTTGTAGTTCCAGGGTTGCAACTACAGCAGTTGCAGTTGGGAAAACTGCCTGGAAAACTGCTTGGAAAACTGCCTGGAAAACTTTGTTTGTTGAACTGTCGCTTTAATTACTCCAGTGCTGCAGTGGGTGTGCAGTGAATAAACGATGCTCTCTGATGTGTGTAGGTGAGATTGAGTGCGTTCGGGCGGAGCTGGAGCGAGAGACGGCGCTGAGAGAGCAGGAGAGGGAGCGAGTGAGGGAGGAGAGGAGGAGGACAGAGACAGAGAAGGAGGAGAGTGAGGCAGAGCTGAAGAAGCTGCAGAGAGAAGCTGAGCAGCTCAGGATGAAGGAGGCCGAGCGAGAGAGAGAGAGGGAAACGTGGCAAAGGGAGAGAGAGGAGCTGAGCGCCGAACTGGGGCTGAAGGATGGAGAGATGGAGGCCCTGAAGAACAGGATGGAGGGATTGATGAAGGAAAACAAAGAGCTGTCCGAACTGATGGATGAAAAGATGACAGAAATGGAGCAACTTCAGATCAGACATGCTTCGGAGCAGAGAGCGGCCGAGACAAGGCAGCAGGAATCGAGGGATGAAGCAGGGAGATGG
Source organism: Pygocentrus nattereri (assembly GCF_015220715.1). Lineage (NCBI taxonomy): Eukaryota > Metazoa > Chordata > Actinopteri > Characiformes > Serrasalmidae > Pygocentrus > Pygocentrus nattereri. Next base: position 1,620,411 of record NC_051216.1, on the reverse strand, counting down.
AGGGAGAGAGTGGAGGAGGTCCAGGGAGAGAACCAGAGGCTCCTAGAACGAGTGGAGCGAGAGAACGAAAACCTCAAAACCAGTGAAATGGAGAAGGCAGAGATGGCTGATCTCCTCAGAGAGAAGGAAGGAGAGATAGAAAAGAAAGAGAAGAAGTTAAACGAGTACATAAACACAGTCAAACTGCAGAATGGAGTGATAGAAAGAGTGAGAGCTCAGCTGAAAGATGGAGAGAAAGAAAGAGAGATACTAGAGAGAAGAGTGGCCATTCTGGAGGAGCTGAAGGAGGAGGAACGACAGAAAGAGAGGGAGATGAAAGAGAGAGAGCTGAAAGAGAAGGATGCAGAACTGGAGGAGCTGAAAGAACGAGTGGAAGAAGTGATGAAGGAGAAGAAACGTGTCTCCAGGCAGCTGGAGGAAAAAGAGGAGCAGACGGAAAACCTGCAGAAGAACTGGACGAGAGAGAAGGAAGATCTGGAACTCATGGTCAGAGAAGCAAGAGATGAGATAGAGAGATGTAGGGAGAGAAAGGAGGAGGTCCAGGGAGAGAACCGGAGGCTCCTAGAACGAATGGAGCGAGAGGGCGAAAACCTGAAAACGAGTGAAATGGAGAAGGCAGAGATGGCTGATCTCCTCAGAGAGAGGGAAGGAGAGATAGAAAAGAAAGAGAAGGAGTTAGACGAGTACATAAACACAGTCAAACTACAGAATGGTGTGATAGAGAGAGTGAGAGCTCAGCTGAATGATGGAGAGAAAGAAAGAGAGATACTGGAAAGAAGAGTGGCCACTCTGGAGGAGCTGAAGGAGACGAAAGAAGAAGAAAGACGGAGTGAGAGGGAGATGAAAGGGAGAGAGCTGAGAGAGAAGGATGCAGAACTGGAGGAGCTGAAAGAACGAGTGGAAGAAGTGATGAAGGAGAAGAAATACGTCTCCAGGCTGCTGGAGGAACGAGAGGAGCAGACGGAGAACCTGCAGAAGAACTGGACGAGAGAGAAGGAAGATCTGGAACTCATGGTTAGAGAAGCAAGAGATGAGATAGAGAGATGTAGGGAGAGAAAGGAGGAGGTCCAGGGAGAGAACCGGAGGCTCCTAGAACGAATGGAGCGAGAGGGCGAAAACCTGAAAACGAGTGAAATGGAGAAGGCAGAGATGGCTGATCTCCTCAGAAAGAGGGAAGGAGAGATAGAAAAGAAAGAGAAGAAGTTAGACGAGTACATAAACACAGTCAAACTGCAGAATGGAGTGATAGAGAGAGTGAGAGCTCAGCTAAAAGATGGAGAGAAAGAAAGAGAGATACTGGAAAGAAGAGTGGCCACTCTGGAGGAGCTGAAGGAGGAGGAACTACAGAAAGAGAGGGAGGTGAAAGAGAGAGAGCTGAGAGAGAAGGATGCAGAACTGAAAGAACGAGTGGAAGAAGTGATGAAGGAGAAGAAATGTGTCTCCAGGCTGCTGGAGGAACGAGTGGAGCAGACGGAGAACCTGCAGAAGAACTGGATGAAGGAGAAGGAAGATCTGGAACTCGAAGCCAGAGAAGCAAGGGATGAGAACCGGAGGCTCCTAGAACGAGTGGAGCAAGAGGGTGAAAACCTAAAAATGAGTGAAATGGAGAAGGCAGAGATGGCTGATCTCCTCAGAAAGAGGGAAGGAGAGATAGAAAAGAAAGAGAAGAAATTAGACGAGTACATAAACACAGTCAAACTGCAGAATGGAGTGATAGAGAGAGTGAGAGCTCAGCTAAAAGATGGAGAGAAAGAAAGAGAGATACTGGAGAGAAGAGTGGCTGTTCTGGAGGAGCTGAAGGAGGAGGAACTACAGAAAGAGAGGGAGATGAAAGAGAGAGAGCTGAGAGAGAAGGATGCAGAACTGAAAGAACGAGTGGAAGAAATGATGAAGGAGAAGAAATGCATCTCCAGGCTGCTGGAGGAACGAGAGGAGCAGACGGAGAACCTGCAGAAGAACTGGATGAAGGAGAAGGAAGATCTGGAACTTGAAGCCAGAGAAGCAAGGGATGAGAACCGGAGGCTCCTAGAACGAGTGGAGCAAGAGGGTGAAAACCTAAAAACGAGTGAAATGGAGAAGGCAGAGATGGCTGATCTCCTCAGAAAGAGGGAAGGAGAGATAGAAAAGAAAGAGAAGAAATTAGACGAGTACATAAACACAGTCAAACTGCAGAATGGAGTGATAGAGAGAGTGAGAGCTCAGCTAAAAGATGGAGAGAAAGAAAGAGAGATTCTAGAGAGAAGAGTGGCCACTCTGGAGGAGCTGAAGGAGGAGGAACGACAGAAAGAGAGGGAGATGAAAGAGAGAGAGCTGAGAGAGAAGGATGCAGAACTGGAGGAGCTGAAAGAACGTGTGGAAGAAGTGATGAAGGAGAAGAAATGCGCCTCCAGGCTGCTGGAGGAACGAGAGGAGCAGACGGAGAACCTGCAGAAGAACTGGACGAGAGAGAAGGAAGATCTGGAACTCGTGGCCAGAGAAGCGAGGGATGAAATGGAGCTGTGGAAGAGGAGAGCAGGTGAAATGGAGAGAGAGAAGGAGGGAGCGAACCGAATGCTGCTGGAGCGAGTGGAGAGAGAGAGGGATGAGCTCAGAGCGGTGGAAGGAGAGAGGGATGAGCTGACAAAGCGGTTGGGCGAGAGGGAGAAACAGATAGAGAAGAAAGAGGAGGAGAATGAAGAGCTGCAGTCTACAGTCCGGTCATTAGAGGGAGAGATGGAGGGATTAGAGAGGGAAGTGAAGGAGAAGGAAAGATTAGAAAAACGAGTGATGGTGTTAGAAGAGGAAAACACAAAGCTGAAAGAAAGAGAGAGAGAGAGAATTAGAGAGTGGAGCAGGATGGAGGAAGACCACCAAGAAGGAGAAAACAGAATGAGAAATGATTTAGAGAGGAGGGGTGGAGAGGTAGAGGAGCTCAGGAGCAGGATGGAGAGAATAATGGAGGAGAAGAACGAGGCGGTGGATAGACTGAGTGCTGAATTAGAGGAACTTAGATTGAGAATGAAGGAGAAAGAGGAGAAATGGAAGAAGTTGGTGGAGGAGATGGATGAGGAGAGGATAAGAGTGGAGGAGAGGAGGAAAAGAGGGGATGTGGAGAGAAAGGAGAGAGAGGAAAAGCTGAAAGGAGAGATAAAGCTGAAGGAGGAGAAGCTGAAGGAGATGAAGGTGAGGATTGTGAAGCTGGAGCGAGAGAACGAAGAAATGAAAAGAAAAGCGAAAGAAGGAGAAGAAGAGCTCCACAAACAGGGCAGAGCTCTGAGAGAGAGGGATCAGGAGACGCTCCGACTGAGAGAAACGATGGAGAGAAAAGAGAAAGAGGAGAAGGAGAAGATGCAGAAGAAGCAGGACGAGGCGAAGAACCTGATGGAGAAACTTCAGGAGAATCTGAGAAATGCAAAGTCAGAGCTGGAGAACGAGAAAACTCTGCGCCAAGAGAAGGAAAAAGAGCTCTCGGACTGTAAACATAGACTGCGACTGGAGAAGACCAGAGGAGACGGAGGAGAAGATAAGGTGCGAGAGGTGGAGGAGAAAAGCGAGAGGCTGATGGAGGAAGTGGAAGTGCTGAGAGGAGAACTGGACCAGCGTTCTAGAGAGTTAGCAAGGCAGTCGCGCTTGCTGAGGGAGAGTGACGGAGAACTCAGGAGGCTGAAAATGAGAGTGGAGGATGGCGAAGAAGAGAAAGAACAAGTGAAGAAGTCTCTGAGCCAGATGGAAGGGGAGGTGAAGCGGCTGGAGGTTCAGCTGAGAGAATGGAGAGCAGAAGAAAATAATGTGAGTTCTAGATTAGAGGAACTTCAGCGAGAACATGACCACCTGGAGGAGGAAGTGAAGAGGAAGGAGCGAGAGATTGGCGCTCTGAGGGAGGAGAACCTGAGAGAGACGGAGAGGATGGGTTCATGTCTGAAACAGAAAGAGGAGGAGGTGAAGAAGGTGAGCGAGAAGAAGGAGGAGATGGCCAAAAAGGTCGAAACCCTGAGGCGCGAGGTGAGGTCGCTGTCTGAGAACCAGCAGTTGGAGAAGGTGAAGGTAAAGGAGCAAGAGGAGGAGAATAAGAAGATAAGAGAAGGTCTGAAGGCTGGACTGCAGGAGATGGTCAATCTGAAGGAGCTCCTGGAGGAGAGCCACCGTGAAGGAGAACGTTTGAGGAATGTTCTGAAGGAGAAGAAGGGAGAACTGATGAGAGGAAGAGAGGAGGATGTAAGGGCAGCTCGACAGGAGGCAGAAGATCTAAAGCTCAGGTAAGCTGAGAAGGAGAATCTCAGAATTCACGTATTTTCAGGCTAGATGACTAGATGATATTTTCTATGTTACTAAATGTTCTTGGTTCTATAGAGCTACACAAGTTGGTTTGGTTCAAATTAATAAATGTTCTCCAGTAGAACCTTTTCAGCTCCTGTCATGCCACACTCTACCAAAATAAACCCTAAGCAATCAAATTTATTTCTAATGTACACACATAAAAAGATGGTTCTTCCGGGGTTCTTTAATAAAGCAATAGTTCTATATAGAACCATGAGCAATCAAAGTGCCATCTGCATGCTGAAATGGTTCTTTACATGGTGAAATGATTCTTCAGACGGATGGAGAATGTGTTGTGTATATAGTTCTATATTGCACCAAAATGGGTTCTGCTACTGTTACAAGCTTGACATTGTACCATTTAAAATAATAGCAGAACTCTTCTTTTGCCGTATAAAACCATATACAACACATTCTCCATCAATCTGAAGAACTATCTTACCATGCAGAACCATTTAAGCAAAAATGTATTTCCATGTGGAACTATGGTTTTAAATAGAACCATTGTCTTTGCCAAAGAACCATTGAAGAACAATCTTTTTAAGAATGTGCAAGGTAATTAAGAAAAACAAGATAAATGGTGCTACATGGAACACTAACTACCTTCTAACCTAAACAAAGAATTGTTCTTCTGTAAAGAAAATGGTTCCTTGTAGAACCATGAACATGGCATGATTAAGTGGTTCTTTGCATCAAGAAAGCATTCTTCAGATTGATGGAGGATATGCTGTAGATGGTTTCTTATAGAACCTTTTTGAAAAGAGTTCTATATAGCACCCAAAAGCGTTCTTCTATTCTATGCAAGCTTGGTAATGTAACAATAGAAGAACCCTTTCGAGTGCTATATAGAACCCTTTTGAAAAAGGGTCTATATAGAACTGTCTTCAGCACATTCTTAAGAACCCTTTCGTGGTGCAAAGAACCTCTTAATCATGTAAAGTGTCCTTTAATGTTTCATGGTTCTTTGTAGTACCATATTCTTTACTGAAGAACCCTTGAAAAACCATCTTTAATAGTGTAGATTTGATCTCCTGTTTTAAAATATGACCAGTTCTGGATGATTCTTCAGATCGATAATGTTTTTTTGAAGACGGTTCTGTATAGCACCAAGAAAGAGTTCTGCTATTGTTATGATGTCAAGCTTGTAATAATGAAGGAACCTTTAATGCTATAAAGAACCCTTTTCAAAAACACATTCTCCATCAGGCTTAAGAACCATTTCATACATACAGAGAAGTACTTAATCATGCAGAGGGTTCTTTGAGTGTTCATCATTCTATGTGGAACCATTCCACTGAAGATCTTTTTTAAGAGTGTGCCTTACCCTCACACTCAGGGTTCACAGCCTGGAGAAGGAGAATCAGGGCCTTCAGGTGAAGCTGCAGCTGCAAGAGTCTGAACTGAAGGAGGAGAAGAAGAACAGTGGAGAACAACACAGGAGGAACTTTGAAGAACATCTGAACTATTTAGAGTCTAAATCAAAGCTGAAAGATGGAGAGTTAGTTAGAGAACAAGGCAGAATAAACAGACTGGAGGAACAGGGGACCCATCTGAGCTGGGCGGTGGAGGAGAAGACCAGAGACGTGGAAGAGCTGAGAATCAGAGTGGAGGAGAGGATTCAGCAGCTGAGAGACCTGGAGGAGAAGATGGAGCTGCTGAAGAAGGAGGAGAAGGAAAGGCAGAGTGAGCTGGAGGAGAAGGAGAGAGGGGTTGAACTCCTCAGAGAGGAAGTGAGAGAGAAGGAGAAGGAGGTAGAAGAGATGAAGAAGAAGAGAACGGAGGAGAACGAGGGGACAAGCCAAGCACTGGAGGAACAGACAGCAGAGGAACCAGCCTTGCAGGGTGAGGACCAGGAGCGGGTGGACAACCAGCTGAGAGACAGAGAGTTGGAGGTGTTTTCTCTGAGAGAGAGAGTGGAGGAGCTCGGCAGAGACAGGGAGAGGATGAGGAGCGCTCTGGAGAACACGGAGGAGAAACTGATCGAGTATAAGGAGAGACTGCAGCAGGTGGAGAAGGAGAAACCCAGCAGGGCCAAGGTGAGGACTTTAGGTTCCTTATTCTTTTTTATTTCAAATGAAGAAAATAATTCACAGTGAGGAACTCCATCGTTTGGTGGAGAAGATGTTGATTGTTTTTGTTTTAAGTTCTGTGGTGGAATCTAAGGAGAGACTTGTTTCCAGTCATATAAAGCAGAATATTGTCGGCACAAAACCTCGTCTCTCCATTTTTGTCATTTCTCAGGTTTTATCATGATCTGAAAATGCTTGTCGTTCTTTACATTGTGTGTAAGTTTTGTGACGAATGGACCAAAAGAATCGGCCCAAAATTATTTGGAGAAAATCCTGGTTCCATTGATTTCTATTAAAAGTAGGTTTTTTCCTATTCCGGTAAAGTCACCATTTTCGAGGTTTTGTTCCAACAGCAGAGGTATTTTTTATATGAGTGGTCAAAATCATCTTTATCTTCAGTAGTTCACTTACATTATTTTGAACACAGAACCTGAGATAATGATAAACATTTGTACGTTGGCAACGTTACAGTTAGAGATACTGTTAGACAGAATGTGAAGCTGCTACACTGCCTGACTGACGCCATCTGCTTAGGACTGTTGCTATATGGTCACTGTTTACCGACTGCACATGTATCTTTATATTTCAATGTTCCAGCCATGAACATATTCATCTTATTGCTGTAATATTCCAGCCATGGTGCTCCATCCTAAACTATACCATCCATTCCAGAACTTGCACATACTCATGGCACAGACACCTAAGGAAGTGAGGAGCACACTGGATCTTGTATCAGTGAGGAGTAATCCGTGCTGTTTGTGTGTGTTAGGACTGTGAGGATGAGAGTGTGGAGAGAGTCACAGCCCTGCAGAGAGCCGTCGCTCAGCTGGAGCTCCAGCAGAGGGCGCTGCAGCAGAGAAACGGCCGTCAGGAGCAGCGCATGGAGAGGCTGAAGAGTGAGAGACAGCAGCTCCGCCTCACTCTGCAGCAGGTACACCGCCTTGTACCTGTCAGTAGTTATTCTCAGCTCTTCAGAAGGGTTTGTTCTGAACCAGTGACGCACGGGAGGGAAATTATTGACCAAAATTGGGCAGAAACATTTTTAACGCAGACGTCACAAAGCAGCTTTACTGAAAAACGGGTCCGCATGACCATCACCAAGAAAAACGTCCTCTGAGCAAGACAGAGAACCTCGAGGGGAACCAAGAATCAAAAGGGGAACCCATTGTCCTCTGGTCCACGATGGACAGCAGGCACCAACATAAGAAGAGCAACGTGAACAGAGAATATGATTTTACCGTTAATGTACAATTTTACATATAAAGAAAGAAAGCAGCCTGTGATCGGACAGTATAGATGAACCAGTGATGACCGTTAGAGCTGATCAGACACTGAGAAACAGATCAGTGAGAATCAGGAACTGCGGCTGAGTTTTATTACTTTACTGTAGAGTTACAGCGAGAGGTCAGTGATTGATGGTCAGTGATTGATGAGTGTGTAATGATGTGTTTGATGTTCAGTGTTTGGTCAGTGTACAATGATCAGTGTTTGATGGTCAGTGGTTCATGGTCTGTTTGATGGTCAGTGTTTGATAGTGTTTCATAATCAATGATGTGATTTATGATGTTAGTAAGTGTTTGATGGTCAGTGTGTGATGGCCACTGTTTGGTCAGTGTTCGATAACGAGTGTTTGGTCAATGTGTGAGGGTCAGTGGTGTGATGGTTAGTGCTTGATAATGAGTGTTTGGTCAGTGTTTGATGATGAGTGATGGTCAGTGTTTGATGGTCAGTGTTTGGTCAATATGTGATGGTCAGTGTGTGTTGATCATTTTTTGATGGTCAGTGTGTGGTGGTCAGTGTGTGATGATGGGTTTGATGGTGAGTGTGTGGTGGTCAGTGTGTGATGATGGGTTTGATGGCCAGTGTTTGATGGTTAATGTGTGATGGCCAGTGTTTGATGGCCAGTGCGTGATGGCCAGTGTGTGATGGCCAGTGTGTGATGGTGAGTGTTTGATGGTGAGTGTTTGATGGTTAATGTTTGATGGCCAGTGTTTGATGGTTAATGTGTGATGGCCGTGTTTGATGGTGAGTGTTTGATAGTGTTTGATGGTTAATGTGTGATGGCCGTGTTTGATGGTGAGTGTTTGATAGTGTTTGATGGTTAATGTGTGATGGCCGTGTTTGATGGTGAGTGTTTGATAGTGTTTGATGGTTAATGTTTGATGGCCGTGTTTGATGGTGAGTGTTTGATAGTGTTTGATGGTTAATGTTTGATGGCCAGTGTTTGATGGTTAATGTGTGATGGCCGTGTTTGATGGTGAGTGTTTGATAGTGTTTGATGGTTAATGTGTGATGGCCGTGTTTGATGATGAGTGTTTGATAGTGTTTGATGGTTAATGTTTGATGGCCAGTGTTTGATGGTTAATGTGTGATGGCCGTGTTTGATGGTGAGTGTTTGATAGTGTTTGATGGTTAATGTTTGATGGCGAGTGTTTGATGGCCAGTGTTTGATGGCCAGTGTTTGATGGTTAATGTGTGATGGCCGTGTTTGATGGTGAGTGTTTGATAGTGTTTGATGGTTAATGTTTGATGGCCAGTGTTTGATGGTTAATGTGTGATGGCCGTGTTTGATGGTGAGTGTTTGATAGTGTTTGATGGTTAATGTTTGATGGCCAGTGTTTGATGGTTAATGTGTGATGGCCGTGTTTGATGGTGAGTGTTTGATAGTGTTTGATGGTTAATGTTTGATGGCCAGTGTTTGATGGTGAGTGTTTGATGGTTAATGTGTGATGGCCGTGTTTGATGGTTAATGTGTGATGGCCGTGTTTGATGGTGAGTGTTTGATAGTGTTTGATGGTTAATGTGTGATGGCCGTGTTTGATGATGAGTGTTTGATAGTGTTTGATGGTTAATGTTTGATGGCCAGTGTTTGATGGTTAATGTGTGATGGCCGTGTTTGATGGTGAGTGTTTGATAGTGTTTGATGGTTAATGTTTGATGGCGAGTGTTTGATGGCGAGTGTTTGATGGCGAGTGTTTGATGGCCAGTGTTTGATGGCCAGTGTTTGATGGCCAGTGTTTGATGGTTAATGTGTGATGGCCGTGTTTGATGGTGAGTGTTTGATAGTGTTTGATGGTTAATGTTTGATGGCCAGTGTTTGATGGTTAATGTGTGATGGCCGTGTTTGATGGTGAGTGTTTGATAGTGTTTGATGGTTAATGTTTGATGGCCAGTGTTTGATGGTTAATGTGTGATGACCGTGTTTGATGGTGAGTGTTTGATAGTGTTTGATGGTTAATGTTTGATGGCCAGTGTTTGATGGTGAGTGTTTGATGGTTAATGTGTGATGGCCGTGTTTGATGGTTAATGTGTGATGGCCGTGTTTGATGGTGAGTGTTTGATAGTGTTTGATGGTTAATGTTTGATGGCCAGTGTTTGATGGTTAATGTGTGATGGCCGTGTTTGATGGTGAGTGTTTGATAGTGTTTGATGGTTAATGTTTGATGGCCAGTGTTTGATGGTGAGTGTTTGATGGTTAATGTTTGATGGCCAGTGTTTGATGGTTAATGTGTGATGGCCGTGTTTGATGGTGAGTGTTTGATAGTGTTTGATGGTTAATGTGTGATGGCCGTGTTTGATGGTGAGTGTTTGATAGTGTTTGATGGTTAATGTTTGATGGCCAGTGTTTGATGGTTAATGTGTGATGGCCGTGTTTGATGGTGAGTGTTTGATAGTGTTTGATGGTTAATGTGTGATGGCCGTGTTTGATGGTGAGTGTTTGATAGTGTTTGATGGTTAATGTTTGATGGCCAGTGTTTGATGGTTAATGTGTGATGGCCGTGTTTGATGGTGAGTGTTTGATAGTGTTTGATGGTTAATGTGTGATGGCCGTGTTTGATGGTTAATGTGTGATGGCCGTGTTTGATGGTGAGTGTTTGATAGTGTTTGATGGTTAATGTGTGATGGCCGTGTTTGATGGTGAGTGTTTGATAGTGTTTGATGGTTAATGTTTGATGGCCAGTGTTTGATGGTTAATGTGTGATGGCCGTGTTTGATGGTGAGTGTTTGATAGTGTTTGATGGTTAATGTGTGATGGCCGTGTTTGATGGTTAATGTGTGATGGCCAGTGTTTGATGGTGAGTGTTTGATGGTGTGGTGGAAATCTCTGGGTGACAAGTAATAATGAAAGTCTCTGAGTCTGGATCAAAAGTGAGTAGCAAGTTTATTGGAGCGAGTCAGAAGCTCATTCTGCCTCGCCAAGAAAAACATGTCACATATACACCATTCAGAGTCAGGTGAGTACACCTCCCACACTGGTTGGAGCCGGTCTCATCTACACAAACAGTAGGAAGGAGCTATCAAGTTCTAATACATTCTGTTCTCTGCCCAAGGTCTTATCACAGTTCTGCACATAATGGAGAAGTTGTTTGGTGCCATCAGCCCAAGGTCTCCCTGTTAAGCTTTGTCAGGGTGGAAAATAACAAGCTTGCATATTTTGTTTGAGTTTGCAGAGGTTACAGTGGAAGAATACTGGCTGGTACTGAGCTCCTCATAGCAAGACAGAGAACGTATACAATCACATATATACACTGATTATGAATCACCTTCATTTCCATTACACACCCCCCCTTTGATTCTTAATCAACCTTTTGCATGTCTATTTCAACATACAAATATTTCAATCCCAGATCATCATCATCATCATCCTCAGTTTCCGGGGTTACTTGTACCATCTGATACTGAGTGAATACACGAGTAATCATATTGGAAACACAATTAAGAACACAGGGCAGTAAACACATGATTATAAGGAACAAACATACTATGGGCAAGATTATAGAAATCATCCAGTGGCCCCATGGACCCAAAATAGAGGTGAGCCAAGCGAACCATGAATCATCTGCCTCCGGCGGGGGCCGAATGCTATTTCTCATGTGGTCAATAAGGCTGGTAATGTTATTGTAATAGTCAGGGAGTGAGAAAGAACATGAAGTGTTAAGCACTTGGCACACTCTACCTTCCTTGGCAAGGAGGAGGTCTAGCGCCATTCTATTCTGCAGGAAGAATCACAGTTAATGACATGTTCCTGAACTCTGGCAAATACCTGTGGCCGTCAGTGTCACAGTCATTAGGTCTATGGTTAAAGCTTTGGTTTGACTTAAGCCATGGCGGAACCTTTTTCGTGAGCAGAAACTCCAAGTTCAACAAAAAGCCTACCCCTATGTTTAGAGCGCAGTCAGACTTGTTTGCAGTCAATGAGGCGGCTGTTTCGTTGTCCAAGGGCTGAGGAATCCATGGAACGGTGAATTGGTGGCAGTGCTTACCAGATGTCACAACATCAGCTACCATAACGGACATCATGCAGGCTCTGTTGCCTTTACATTGGCTCTCTGCGACTTCCCAAGTGCCTAACGAGCTGAGGCAGACTAGTAGAAGAATGGTTAGCATGTTGGAGCTGTTCCTTCCGGTGTGGTTGGTGCCTTCTTACAGTGGGTGTGGTGTACCCAGGTTCCGCGTCCTTCCACTTTCATGGCTGTGTAAGTCACGAGGAACACCTGGTGGGGTCCAGTCCAGTTGGGTTGGTTCCACCTTCATCTGCGGAGATCAGCATCGTATCAGCACCCAGTCACCTGGCTTGCGGTCATGGAAGGGTTGATCAGCTGGTTGCGGCAACATTGCTTTCACCTGCTTGGACACAGAGAGAAGCGTCTCATACAATGAGACATAATACGTTGTGAGAGAATGATCTAGTAGCTGATTATCGAGTGTGGGTGGACCTAATCCCGTATTTGGAGGTCTGCCAAACACTATTTCAAAGGCACTAAGGCCAGTTCTTTTCGGTGGTCTGGATCTACTTTGCCAGAGGTCTAGGGGGAGACATTTGACCCAATTGAGGCCTGTCTGTTGTGTCATTTCTGCAAGGCCGTTCTTAATTGTCCCATTAACCCTTTCAACTGCCCCGGCACTGGCTGGATGATAACTGCAATGCTTTCTCATATCTATCCCTAAATACTTTGTCAGGCTATTCAGGCCCGTATGTACAAACGGGGTGCCGTTATCACTTGAAACGCGTTGTGGCAGACCCCACCTGGGGATTATTTCCCTGAGAAATGCCTTGGCTACTGCTTCGCCATCCTGAGTACCTGTGGGAAAACTTTCAACCCATTTACTGAACATGCAAACACAGACCAGGAGAAACTTCTTTCCCTCAGCTGGGGTGAGCTCTACAAAATCGATTTGCCAATGTTGGAACGGTTCTGTCGCTGGGGGGTGACCCACAGACTGTTGTGACAGTGGTTGTGTGTGTCTATGTGTGTTTTATGCACATACTAAGCATGCTGAACAAAAATTTTGGGTGAGTGTGGAGAGGCCGGGGTGCATACCAGTGTCTTGCTATCATATCCATTATCCTCCCTTTGCTCATGTGACTCCTCCCATGAGCAATAGCAATTGACCCTTCCATGTATGCTTTAGGGAGACATGGTCTGTAGCAGTGTGTACCCAGACATTATTTTGTTTAACACACCCTGATTTGGACCTCTGAGCCCGCTCTACCGGGGTAGCAGAGGATTGGATGTCTTGCAGTGTAGGTTTCTCTTGGTCTGCTACAGGAAGCTGTGTGGCAGCGATCGGATCTGTGCAGGCAGTATGTTTTGCCACGTGGTCTGCGAAAGCATTTCCCTTACTGACAGGGTCATCTGCTGAAGTGTGTGCTGCACATTTGACTACTGTGATTTGTGATTCACTGCTTGTAAGTCTTGGACAAATCTCCATTCATCTCTACCAGGTTTTTTTTTCACAGGAAAGCAAGCAAGCAAAATTTATTTATACAGCGCTTTTTACAACAGGTGTTGTCACAAAGCAGCTTTACAGAACAATCAGTATTACAGAGAGAAGAGAAAAGAAGAAAGAAAATCCGGGTCCGAGCCCCCATGAGCAAGCCAGCGGCGACGGTGGCAAGGAAAAACTCCCTAAAAGAGGAAGAAACCTTGAGAGGAACCAAGACTCAGAAGGGGAACCCATCCTCCTATGGTCGACACCGGATAGCAAACATTATTAGTATGAAGTTTTATAGTAAAGTGGGAAAAGAAAAGAAAAGATTGGTGTCCTGACTGGCGAGTCAGGGCAAGGCACGATTACTCCTGCTTGGAGCAGTGCTTGAAACACAGGCTTAATGCCCTCAACTGCCTCAGGTTTCAAAGGATACCTCGCCTCTCTGGGTCTGTATGCTGATTTGGGAGTGATCACAACTGGTTCACAGTCTTTAATTAGTCCCACATCATATTTACTGGACTCCCACAGTTGAGGAGGAAGTGAGGCCAGTTCTAGTTCCTCCTCCTCTGTGAGTGTGGCAGCCTGCACCAATGAAGGGGGGCCAAATAGCTCCCCAGTGCGCTCTGTTCTCAATCTGTATTGAAAAGGGCACTTCCACGTTTTCGTGGAGGCGCTGTACTGTACATTAGGGCGCTCTGTGTCATTCCAATCATTAGCCTTGGCCACTCTCAAAGCCCATGGTCCAAAGTCTCGCCATGGGAGGGTGTGTTCAAATCTGGCTAAGGAGATGTGTGGGTACGAATTACCTACTGTGAACAGTTCGCTCTGAGCTTTTGTCAGTGAAACTTGGGCGGCCGCCATTTTATCGCTCCATATGAGTGCTGTAGTGGCAAGGGATTCTGTCATTGGTTTAAAAAACTGTTTCTCATAATCATGATCTGGGCCTCGACTGATGTGTGAGGTGCAATGTACATCTTGAGTTTTCCATTGCAGAGATCCTAACACTGTTCATTTGGCTTCTCAGAAAATGTTTCCCCTTGTTCATTAACGCAGCGCTACATGTAAGCGTATGCCGGGACTCCTGATGCTAATTGAACCATGCATGGTTGTTCTGGAAAATCTATGGCTAGTCCCTCTGGTGAGCTAATCAAAGTGCATCCCAATTTACACATTAGATCCCTAGCTAACAGATTTACTGGGCAAACGAAAGATATTAAGAAACAGTGCGAAAACACTTAGAGAGCACTGGAGAGGCACAGACACTTTCTCTCTAACCACTTCTCCCCCCACACCTATTAATGCTTGAGATTTTCCCTGCTGTGTGTCACAATGAAGGTCATTCGTTCTAATCACCGAATGCCCTGCCCCACTATCTACCAAAAATTCCAAATCCTTCCCTTGTACCGTTAACGTTATCTTTGGCATGCTTAAAGGGCATGTTGTCAGCTGCTGCACTAATGAAAGATAGGGAGAAGAAAATGGCACTTCCCTTTTTGATGTGTCAGCGGATCCTGCCTCGCCGTCCTGCCCCTCCGCCGCCCGTCACTTCTCTTGGGTGGACTGTCTCGGACAGTCTCTGGCAAAATGTCCAAGCTGGCCACAGTTATAGCACTGATTCTCCCATTCACCCTTCTGATCCATGCTTGGTTGGAAGGCTGGCCCATTGCCAGTGAATCCTCTCCCTCGGCCTCTGCCTCGTCCTCGTCCTCGACCCCTCCCCTGTCCTCTCCCTCGGCCTCCTCGGCATGGAGCGCTGGTAGGAAGGGCTGCAACATGCTGTACCATCTTTAACATGGCTTGATACATCGTGTCTGCTCGGTTCTTCTCTCTCCTCTTTGTTTCTGAGTTGAGGAGGCCTTCTTGCTGTTTGGCATGGTCCTCAATGACGCTGAGAGGCTGTCTGGTGATCCCCACACAATGCTTAGTTATGGCGCTAGACAGTTCTGGCTTCAGTCCCAATAAGAAGCTGTTACGCAAATGTGCTTCCCACAGGCCCACATGCTCTGCATCATGCGCTCTTTGTGCGGGTGCTTCCAGCCCGCTGTAATCTGTGTGCACTCTTGTCAAGCGGACCAGATAATCATGGACAGTCTCTCCATCTTCCTGCTTACATGCAGCTATCTTCCCCGTGTTCACATGCAGAGGGAAAGCAGCCTCTAGGCGAGTTCTCAGATCCCTTATCATATTCCAATAGGGAGCGTTGGGGTCCGGTTGGTCAGCTGGTGGTTGATAACTGGGGGCGGCCAGGCGAATGTCTCCATCTGGCCAGTTCCGGTCGATCTTGCAGTAACTGGACCCCAGCTTCTTGAACAAAATGCGTTTTATCTCATTTGCAGTTGGGCAACAAGACATAACAAAGTCCTCAAATTCCTCTCCAAACTTTCGTCCTCCTATTTGTCGAGGGTCAGATAAACCAGAGGCAGCTTCCATTATGTTCTTTTCAGTCCAGTATCGGTGGACTAACAACAGGCCTTCAGGTCCTGCAACTTCCACCATTGGAAAAGATCCACTCGGAGCTTGAACTGCTGTAAAAACACTCCCATGGTGAAGTCGGCCTCCCGGGGAGGTGGGCATGCTAGTGAATGTCTCACTCCCCTCTATGCCCTTCTCATCACGGCTCCTGGTGTGTGCAGCCATGGGTGACCACACGGGAGGAGGCTGCTGCTGTCCAGGGCCGGTTGGGGATGGGCTGGTCTGCAGAGCCGCTGACGCGCTCTGTTGGATCTCATCCAAGGCTGCCCTCACTGGTGCGTATGGGCTAGGCGTTGCAGGTGGTGGCGGCGGTGGAAGTGGTTGGAGCATCTCCGGTGGTGGTGGTGGGAGCTCTTCTTCTGGTTCTGGTGCTGCTGGTTCTCCCGGTCGCGGCCGTCTCGGTGGGGCGGCATCGAGGTCAGGATCAAGCGTGACTGAGACACACTGAGACACAGGGTTAGCTCCCTTCCCCCCCTTCGCTCTCTCACTCTCTCTTTTTTGCGCTTCGTCCATCCAGAACTCTGCTGCTTGTAACATTTTCTCTTTATGTTTCTGACAATGCTTAGTTATTGCCTTTGGGCAGCCAACTGGTGGCTGCTCAAGTCTTTTCTTGAACCTGCTTAAATATTTCACACTGAGGCTCCCAGTAGTAGGGAATCCGAAATACTTTATCCACAACGGGACATACATAATGCTGTCAGTGCCATAATCCTGGCTCATCTGACTAAAGAGAGCCGCAGTGTGAACTTTAGGATTAAACTGTAGGTCTTTAGTTACCTGGGATCCCATTTTGCTCTCTCACCTGATCTTGGCGACTCAGAGAAATTTGGCCCCAACAACCAAGTCTCACCTCCCTATTCCCTGCTTAAGGAGCTGCTCTGAGCTATCAGCACTCCTCCCCACGGTCCGGACCTATTACACCAAAGATACGTCTATCAGTAGAGGCCTCGCTATGACTAGGCTAGTCTTTTCTTATTGCGCCGTCGAGCGTCCTGCCCCGACTGCCACGCAATGTGTTACACCGTCATGCAACTAAACTTTGTCCAGGGCGGAGTGCTTTAGGCGAGGTGGAGGGGTATAAAATTCAGCAACATTCAAATAATTTTAAACTTGTCACTCACCACCTATTCGTTCGTTGATGAGGCCTGGATTGCGTGCGGAGGGATGATTAGTCACACCCGCCCCCTGCGGTACTTCTCCCTTATTCTGTGGGATTTTCCCCTGCTGTTGGGTCCGGCTTCAGCCAGAGAGCGTCCTCGGTGGGTGTTTCACTTCTCCTCCCTTCGCCGCAGTCCGCTGCTCATCCTTTTCGTGACGCCAAATTGTGGTGGAAATCTCTGGGTGACAAGTAATAATGAAAGTCTCTGAGTCTGTATCAAAAGTGAGTAGCAAGTTTATTGGAGCGAGTCAGAAGCTCATTCTGCCTCGCCAAGAAAAACATGTCACATATACACCATTCAGAGTCAGGTGAGTACACCTCCCACACTGGTTGGGGCCGGTCTCATCTACACAAACAGTAGGAAGGAGCTATCAAGTTCTAATACATTCTGTTCTCTGCCCAAGGTCTTATCACAGTTCTGCACATAATGGAGAAGTTGTTGGGTGCCATCAGCCCAAGGTCTCCCTGTTAAGCTTTGTCAGGGTGGAAAATAACAAGCTTGCATATTTTGCAAGAGTTCACAGAGGTTACAGTGGAAGAATACTGGCTGGTACTGAGCTCCTCATAGCAAGACAGAGAACGTATACAGTCACATATATACACTGATTATGAATCACCTTCATTTCCATTACAATGGTTAATGTGTGATGTCAGTCTTTGATGGTGAGTCTTTGATGGTGAGTCTGATGGTGAGTCTTTGGTGGTGAGTGTTTGATGGTTAATGTGTGATGGCCGTTTTTGATGGTGAGTCTTTGATGGTGAGTCTTTGATGGTGAGTCTTTGGTGGTGAGTGTTTGGTTAATGTGTGATGGCCATGTTTGATGGTGAGTCTTTGATGGTGAGTCTTTGGTGGTGAGTGTTTGATGGTTAATGTGTGATGGCCGTTTTTGATGGTGAGTCTTTGGTGGTGAGTGTTTGATGGTTAATGTGTGATGGCCATGTTTGATGGTGAGTGTTTGATGGTGAGTGTTTGATGGTGTTTGATGGTGAGTGTTTGATGGTGTTTGATGATGAGTGTTTGATTGTTAATGTGTGATGGCCGTTTTTGATGGTGATTCTTTGGTGGTGAGTGTTTGATGGTTAATGTGTGATGGCCGTTTTTGATGGTGAGTCTTTGATGGTGAGTCTTTGGTGGTGAGTGTTTGATGGTTAATGTGTGATGGCCGTTTTTGATGGTGAGTCTTTGATGGTGAGTCTTTGGTGGTGAGTGTTTGATGGTTAATGTGTGATGGCCGTTTTTGATGGTGAGTCTTTGATGGTGAGTCTTTGGTGGTGAGTGTTTGATAGTTAATGTGTGATGGCCATGTTTGATGGTGAGTGTTTGATGGTGAGTGTTTGATGGTGTTTGATGGTGAGTGTTTGATGGTGTTTGATGATGAGTGTTTGATTGTTAATGTGTGATGGCCGTTTTTGATGGTGATTCTTTGGTGGTGAGTGTTTGATGGTTAATGTGTGATGGCCGTTTTTGATGGTGAGTCTTTGATGGTGAGTCTTTGGTGGTGAGTGTTTGATGGTTAATGTGTGATGGCCGTTTTTGATGGTGAGTCTTTGATGGTGAGTCTTTGGTGGTGAGTGTTTGATGGTTAATGTGTGATGGCCATGTTTGATGGTGAGTGTTTGATGGTGAGTGTTTGATGGTGTTTGATGGTGAGTGTTTGATGGTGAGTGTTTGATGGTGAATGTTTGATGGTGTTTGATGATGAGTGTTTGATGGTGTTTGATGATGAGTGTTTGATGGTGTTTGATGGTGAGTGTTTGATGGTGAGTTTTTGATGGTGAATGTTTGTTGGTGTTTGATGATGAGTGTTTGATGGTGTTTGATGATGAGTGTTTGATGGTGTTTGATGATGAGTGTTTGATGGTTAATGTGTGATGGCCGCCTTTGATGGTGAGTGTTTGATGGTGAGTCTTTGGTGGTGAGTGTTTGATGGTTAATGTGTGATGGCCGTTTTTGATGGTGAGTGTTTGATGGTGAGTGTTTGATGGTGTTTGATGATGAGTGTTTGATGGTTAATGTGTGATGGCCGTGTTTGATGGTGAGTGTTTGATGGTGAGTGTTTGATGGTTAATGTGTGATGGCCGTGTTTGATGGTGAGTGTTTGATGGTGAGTGTGTGATGGTCAGTGTGTGATGGTGAGTCTTTGATGGTTAATGTGTGATGGCCGTGTTTGATGGTGAGTGTTTGATGGTGAGTGTTTGATGGTTAATGTGTGATAGTGTTTGATGATCAGTATGTGATGAGTGTCTCATGGTGAGTGTGTGATGGTCAGTGTTTGGTCAATATGTGATGGTCAGTGTGTGGTGGTCAGTGTGTGATGAGTAATGATGTATTTGATGATGAGTGTTTGATGGCCAATGTGTGATGGTCAGTGTGTTGTAATCATTGTTTGATGGTCACTGTCTGGTGGTCAGTATTTAATGATCAGTTTTTGGTGTGTTTGGTTTCTGTCAGGTGGAGCTGGAGAGGAACAAATTGAAACAGCAGCTTTCTCAGTGCGACTCTGGAACCCAGGTATGAACCACCTTCACGACAGAACACGTTCTGAGTCTGTGAAGCTCATTATAGTGCTAGAATCAACACAGCCAGAGCTCCACTGAGTTTACTCTGTAATCCAGCTGAGAAACCTTGACACATTAAAAACACTTTAGCTAATTAGTCTGATGCTCCTTGTCCTGAATTACAGCCATACAGAGGTCTGAATGTTATTGTGGTGTTTGAGGCAACTCATGATTCTCTTCCAGCTCGTGATTTTAAAACTGTTCTTTAAGAATCTTGATTTCTTTAATCTCCATAAAGATTGTTACCTTCATATGTAGCGTTAGCTAATGGGTGTGAGTGTGGAACACACAGCACTTGTTTTTCACTTTTATAACCATCTAATTAACTAGACCTCAAAAAGAAGCTACACTTTGAAATCATCTGTGTTTACAGGTCAGATTGTTTACAGTGCAGCCTGCAGAGTTTAGCCTGAGTGTCCAGACACATGGTGAAACGGTTCTTCAGACTGATGAAGAATATGCTGTGGATGGTTCTATATAGCAGCAGTTATTAGTTATTAGTGGCCACCTGCTCATGTTCTGACCTGCCAGAGTCAGACTGTGTGTTTACTCCTGTCGAGCTGGACAGTACTCTGAGTGCTGTGGAGTACTAGTGTCAGCTGATTTGCTGAGTTGATGTGTGTGATGGTTCTTTCAGCAGGATGGGATCATCTCGACTGAAGCTGATGAGCTGAAGACGCTAAGAGAACAGACCAGTGACTTGACACAGCAGGTGAGGAGAAAACAGGCTCTTAGTTAAAGGGGAACTTCACCAACTTCTTCCAAAATTCCCCCATCATCCAGTGTGTGAGGTGTAATCAGAGGTTCTGAGGGTTTGGTGTGAAACGGTTCAGACATCTTTACAGTGGTAGTGATGGGAACCAGGTGTCGCCATGACTACAACACAGATATAGACACTTTATTTACCATCCAGAACCACCAGAGAACCTACACGAGTCTTCTGAGCTTATATGGAATGTTGACGATGGAAAATAGTGGAAAATCTGGAATGATGAGTTTTCTTTGGGGACTATTTTGCCGCACAGCGCCCTGCATGTCTCCCTCCACCATGAATGGAGTTGAAGTTCTCTAAACTCTCATAAAACAGTCATCAGGCAGTGAATTCAGAACCAGCTCATGTAGGAACTTTCTGTAGGAGCTTTTAGAGGGACGTCTGGTTCCCATCACCACCACTGTGAACAGTTCTGACTCGGTGAGTTTATCTAGAACAGAGCGTTTCACACCAAACCGCTCAGAACCGCTCTGTTTACATCTGAACCAGTTAATTATGTGGAAATTTTGGAATATGGGTGGAGTTCCCCCTTAATTTATACTCATGAAGAAGGAGAACCAGCTAATCTGGACATAAACTCCATTTATTCAGTTCCTTGTTGTTCAGTAAAAGTCTGGTGGGCTGCTCCAGCATATCCAGTGAGTACGTTCTCCTCAGCTCCATTTCAGTCATTAACGTTCTGCTCCTAAATTCTGCTGTGCTGGTTCAGCTCCTGCTCTGCGCTCCTGTTGATCACTCCTCCCACTCTGGAGCTTTAGTCTTTATTTTAGACCAAAAGAGTTTTTCCTCTTTTCCTTTTCTCAAGATAAACATTTCTCTTAACATATTGAGTTAGTATCTCAAAATCATTACATTATTGTTCATAAATTATTTTTGTAAAGATTTTTCAAGAATGTTGAAATATTGAGGTATTACATTTAATAAAATAAGTAATTGTTCATTAATATTATTAGATATTAAGTTATTATAAATAAGTAATGATTTAAAGATATGAAGTCCACCTCTTGTTGAATTTCCTGTTCCACCGTGTTTGGTGGTGAGTTACTCTGGACTTCAGTAGTTTTTATACAGGTGCTTTAACTTTCTCTGCAGTCGTTATCTGACCCGGGTTTAGGATGTTCTGGATGGCCGTGACAGTGATTCTGTCTTTGTGAACCTGCAGGTTGAACATCTGCGTCTGCTGCTGGCGCTGGACCATCAGGAGCGTGTCCAGTTCATTGACCGCTCGGTGAGGAACAGCGAGAGCCTGCAGTCTCTGAGAGAAGACCTGAGCCGGTCTCTCGCCGTCGTGTCGCAGCAGCTCGTTCCGCCGGTTCTGCGGTCCGAAACGGAGCGACTGGACCGCAGTATCAGAGAGGAGGAGCACCGTCTTTCTCTCAGCCAGAACTAGAGAGAGAGAATGACCCTGGACATTTTGCACTGGGAGTGAAGCAGTCAATGCTTCCTGATTGTAGCAGCTCCAGATGGAGTCTCAACGCTTCAGTGTTCATTAACTGTGTATAAGACAGACGAATGTTTCTCCATGACTTACTGTTTCACCCAATGACACACCTGTGTATTTATTTTTTATATTTATATTTATTTTTAATACGTGAATGTCTGATGCTGCTCACTTATTTCTGTATTTACTGAAAGGTAAAGTGACCGTGGAATAAAAGTGCCAGCTGATTATATCTGTATTATAATTTATTCCAGTGCGGAACTGGAACACCTTGGCCTTCATACCAGGCCAAAAAAAAGTCTGTTATTTTCACAACAAACAGAATTAATTTCATTTTGAAGTACATTTACTTGTGTTTTCTGAATGATGCTGTTCTTTTACTGGAACACAAGAAAATATTGCTGTTCTGACCACTGAAGACCACCAGACACCCACGTTAAGCTTAGGACTGCAGGAGCATTCACTTCACACGAAACTGAGCTACCATGGGGGGAGAAACAGAAACACACCCGCCCAACTGATTTAATGAGCAGAATCAGGCGTCCTGCTTGATTACAATGAAAAGTTGCAGCCATAACGACCTTCTGTGGATCAGAGGAGACGACCCTGGCCGTGTCGTTAAGGGGAACTCTGGAAGGAACTGATGAATCACTCATTGGTTACATCATAAGGCCTTAGGCGTCTCACCAAGCCACCAGCTTTCGCAGGTTTGATGACTTTGTTTCCACGGAGTCGAGAAGGAGCTTGTTTTTCAGAAGCTGTGAAGCTGTGAACATTTTTGAGATGTTACACAGTGAATTCACATCCCGTTGATCTACAGTAGGTTTTAATGGAAGGATTTGAAACTACAGGACAAAGAAAGAACTCTTAGGCTTACATTTCTCACAACCATAAAAACTGGAAACCTGAGATTGATCTCTCCTCTGGGTTTGATAACACTTCAAAATCAAAGACCCAAAGAACTGGAAAAGCTCAGTCTTGATAAGGAATGAATTGGTGGAATGCAGAGGAACAAAACTTTAACCACTGTAGCCTCAACAAGGTACTGCCAAAATATCACGTGTCCTGTCCAACTAGAGGTGAGAACGCTTGATCACCACTACGCTATGCTCACAGATCTGTCCCTCAACCTGACTGTGTCAGATCTGACCACATGTCTGTGCTGCTGTGACCATAACGAAAATGATGTGATAAAGCTGCGACTCCAAACACGACATTTTCAGGAGCTTCTACTTCAGACATTACAGTGCAAAGCTTGGAGCGGCTTCAGTAAATAATAATAATAACAATAATAATAATAAATAATAGTCAAGAATGACCACTTACTATGTCTTTATTATGTTAATCAAGATTCAGTATTTGATGCTTTGACAGGCGATCACAGTCGTGTAGATACATTTTTTGTGTACATTTAATTATTTATTTATATATTATTTATTGATTTATTCTTTAAAATATGAATTTATTATGATTTAAACTTTGTTTTGATTGAAAAGTAACTGCACATTAATCTTTATCATTTGTGGGGTAAACACTGCTGAGTAAATCTTTAAATTAAAAGTAGCAGCTACACATTTTACTGTGTAAAAACTGCTGTAAAACCATTTCAACACACAGAAACATCCGTTCAGCGGGCGACGCCCATCTCACCCGCTCTGCACGCTAGTCTGACACACCTGGACAATAAAAATTCCTAGATCCGGATGCCGTTTAGTGACCAGCTCTGCATTTAACTCGGTCATCTGTAACTAGGTGCTGGATCTACTGACCAGCCTCTTCGACTCTAAGCATTAATGTGCTGCTCAGCCCCTTTTATACAGCTTGTTCACCCACTACTGTAGTAAAGCACAACAAAATAAACATAGTTGTCTGATACCCCCATCAGAGGCAGTGTCCTGCTTAACGGACTGTGCAGTTTCGGACTCCTAGGTATGTAAATGTCAGACTCACTTTCTCGGTCCCTGAACACCAGCAACATCCTCAAAAGCAGCATCCTCGCTTTTCACAACGGATGCTTCACAGCAGCTTCACAGAATTCCAGAAAAGACAGGGGGCGACAGTGGCAGGGAGAACGTCCCTCAGAGCTGAGGAAGAACCCTTGGGAGGAACCAGGCTCACCAGGGGGGACCCGTCCTCCTCTGGTCAAACTACCTACAGAGTTATTATTCTACTAATATTAATAGCAGTAATATTGGTATTAGGAATAACTAGGAGTCTATGAGAACATCAGCGTAGGGTGGGCAGCTCGTCCAAGGCAGGTAGGTAGGTAGGTAGGTAGATAGACAGACAGACAGACAGACAGACAGACAGACAGACAGACAGACAGACAGATAGACAGACAGATAGACAGACAGACAGATAGATAGATACTTTATTGATCCCGAAGGAATTTTAGGCATCCAGCAGCACCAACACAATACAGTAGGAAACATATTCAACATCTATCAAACACAGAACAATAGAAAATATATAAGGGTATACAAACTTTCTGTACAAGGTGAAGAACTATCTGTAGATGGAGCAGTGCAGTTCTAACAGCCAATAAATAAATTCACAGATCAAAGTGCAAAGTGCAAACGACATTGGTTACAAAAGTTATAAAAGTGACTGATGTGCCATAGAATTATTAATATGTACATGTAAAAAATATAGTTCTGTAAAGTGAATATATGAATATATGAATGCCCCACCATGAGTAAATGTGCTTGTGTAAGAGAGGTTGGGGGAGTGTAATTGTGAATAAATAATTAAGCGGTTGAGTAGTTGAATAATGTCCATGTAGTGTGACTGGGTTAAACTC
This sequence comes from Pygocentrus nattereri, assembly GCF_015220715.1. Taxonomy (NCBI): domain Eukaryota; kingdom Metazoa; phylum Chordata; class Actinopteri; order Characiformes; family Serrasalmidae; genus Pygocentrus; species Pygocentrus nattereri. The sequence goes on along the minus strand of NC_051216.1, from coordinate 1,596,129 downwards.
AGTCAGCAGCAGCCTCCCGTCCCCGATGGGAGGAATTGAAGAGTCTGATGGCTCTCGGAATGAATGATCTTCTGAGTCTGTCTGTTGTGCAGCTCTGTGACAGCAGTCTGCCACTGAACACACTCCTCTGCTTCATGATGATGGTGGGAAGTGGGTGACTATCATTGTTCATGATAGAAAGCAGCTTATCCAAAGTCCTCCTATCTGCTATTGTTACCAGAGAGTCCAGCTCCACTCCCACCACTGCCCCGGCCCTCCTGACCAGCTTGTCCAGCCTTGATGCATCTCTTCTCTTCATGTTGCCTCCCCAGCAAACCACGGCGTAGAAGAGAATGCTGGCCACGATTGAGTGGAAGAACATCTGCAGAAGCTTCTTACAGATGTTAAAGGACCGCAGTCTCCTCAGGAGATAGAGCCGACTCTGTCCTTTCCTGTACAGGGTGGTGGCAGCTGGGCGTGGGCAGCTGGTCTGAAGTGGGTAGCAGGAGGGCTCGAGAGTCAGTCAGTTCAGTGTCTGGCCGGACATGTGGGCGGTTGTATACTCGGAAAGAAAGCAGGGAGAGGGAATTAGTTTTATTCTATCTGTTTGTACATAAACAGGGAATGTTAACATTTCCAGAGTGTGGCTAACGACTCCGGCAGATCTGACTATGACAGCTTAACTAACAGGAGAGAACCAGAAGGACACACAGACACGGCAGCACTCTGAGACAGTCTGGCATCCCTCCGCTCCACCGTCCACAAACCTGAGTGACCGCGTGCGAGCAGCGGGACGACGGCACCAGCGTCTCAGTTTACTATAATTCCCTGTGTCCATGGACCCCTGGATCTGCTGCCTTTATCTAGGGGGAACATTAGCTACCAAAAGCTAAACTGAACAAGTGAGTTTTCAGCCTAGTTTTAAAGATTGAGACTGTGTCTGAGTCCCGAACAGTTTCTGGAAGGTCATTCCAGAGTTTGGGGGCTTTATAAGAAAAAGCTCTTCCCCCAGCTGCAGCCTTAGGAATTCTGGGAACAATTAATAAGCCAGCGCTCTGGGATCTGAGTGGTCGTGATGGCTCATAATGAGAAATAAGGTCTTGCAGGTATTCAGGAGCGAGACCATGTAGGGCTTTATACGTCAATAAAAGGATTTTATAATCAATACGGAATTTAATAGGCAGCCAATGAAGTGATGATAGCACTGGACTGATATGATCAGATGTTCTAGTTTTAGTGAGGACCCTGGCTGCAGCGTTTTGGACTAGTTGGAGTTTGTTTAAATTCCTGCTCGTACATCCTGACAGTAGCGCATTACAGTAGTCTAGCCTAGAAGTAATAAAGGCGTGTACTAGTGTTTCTGCATCACGCAGGGACAGGGCATTTCTGATCTTGGCGATGTTGCGAAGATGTAGAAAAGCTGTCCTAGTGATGCCGCCTGTGTGTTGATCGAATGATCAATCTGAATCTATTATGACGCCGAGATTTTTTGCTGCTAGTCCAGGTGTGGCTGGAAAGTCGGCGAGATTTAAGATTAAATCTGGTGATTTACTTCTTGCTAATTTTGGACCCAGAAGGAGAACCTCTGTTTTCTACAGCTGTGTTTTGTTCTATATCAGCCAAGTCAGATGGCAGCCAAGCTGGATTTGAATTTGATACTGTGGGTTGAATTTGTCGTCTAATATTATCAATTTTATTATTAAAGAAGTCCATAAAAACTTCACTGGTGAGAGTTGCTGGGATTTCTGGTTCAGTACCTGCCTGATTTTGTGTGATTTGGGAAATCACATTAAACAGAACTCTAGGATTATACTTATTATTCTCGATCAGCGAGGCCAGATATGCTGAGCGAGCTTCAGTGAGAGCATTTCTATCCTCTATAAGGCTGTCCTTCCAGGCAGAGCGGAACACTTCCAGCTTGGTTTGACGCCATTTCCGCTCTAATTTCCGAGCTGTTTGTTTTAAGGTCCGGGTTTTATCGTTGTACCACGGGGCTTTTTCTGCCTTATTCTTTTTATTTTAAGTGGGGCCACATTTTCTAAAGTGGATCTGAAGGTATTTTCTAAATAATCGGTTAGTAAATCTAGTTCCATTGGGTCTGATGCAGTGGGGACTGGGGTTGATAACTCTGGGAGATTTTCTATAAATTGTAGGGCAGTAGAAGGTTTTATTGATCGCTTTGTTGAATAACGAGGGGACGTATATATATTATGGCTGAGTCGTAGCTCATATGAAATTAGGTAATGTTCCCAGCAGTGGCTGTTCTTCCTGGGGAGACTGAAAAGCTTTAGGATCTGCTGTGGTCAACTTTTACCACTGCACTGCTGAACCAAACAAGATGAGGTGGCATTCGGTTATTATGCTGCCAACTGCTGGAACAAACTCCCAGACAGATAAGCTCCTACTGCTCCTACTGCATCCACTTTTAAGACCAGATTGAAAAGTCTTAGTTGTGCCTTTGTTTAGGACCGCACCTTATCTTAAATCAGTATTTTAGCTTCTTTTTTAAGTCCTTGTTTTACTTGCTGTTGTAAAATTTTCACTGCACTTTATTTTATTGTCTTGTATTCTCGATAATGTTTTAACTTATTTTCATCCCTTATTACCTTTTATCTTTCGCTCCTGAATTTAAAATTTTGAACATCTAAATGTTCTCCTAAGCTCCATCAACTCTGAGGGTTTTAAAAATTTGGTGGCCAGTGACTGGTTAACAGCTTAGCGGTCAGTTTTACTCAGAAGCTGGATTGTGTTCAGTAACAGCTTCAGCAGTGAAAGCAGCGAATGTTGGTGCTTTTCCTCTGTTGGTGCTGGAAATGACTCAAATGTAACTGCCTTTGCTTTTCTTCCTTCTCACACTCTTATGTCTGTAACAACCCTTCAAAGCCTTTCTGAGGTGCGGGATCTCAGGAGTTTTCTAAGCTGTGTTATTATCTACTGCTTTTGTAGCGTCTGTGCATGAAAGGTGCTGTACAAATAACTTGCCTTGCCGACACTTCAAGGGTTCCTCAGTAAAGACCATGGTTCTATATAGTCAAAGAACCATTTGCATGCTTGAATTGTTCTGTCCATGGTGACATGATTCTTCATACTGATAGAGAATGTGCTGTAGATGGTTCTATATAGAACCTTTTTTTAAAAAGGGTATATAGCACCAAAACGGGTTCTGCTATTATTACAACGCCAAGCTTGTAATAATAGAAGAACATCATATCAGAACATCTAAATCTGTGACCTTGGCATTGCACCAAGTGACCTCACCTGGGGTCTACTTTGTGACGCCGTACACTGGCTGCTCTTTCATAAAAGCATGTCAGAATAAAAGTTCTTTGTTTTTGGTCAAGCTGCCATTTGAGTTTTAGTAAGTTTTTCAGTAAGTGGAGAACTTTTAAATTTGACTTATTTTGCAACGGTTTTTAAACATAAAATCATACCAAACTCCTTTATCAACGTGTGGATCCAACAACAGAATATATAATGCAATATAAATTAATTTTATATGGAGCCACTGAAAATCGTTTCTCATCAAGAAGGTACTGTTGAATAATTTCATGTATATGATGCATTTATTAAAATATATTAGGGGAAATTAATGGACTTGGACACACATCGTGTCAACGAACCATACATCACATCTCATGTATATATTGCACCATATAAAGTATTGCACCAGTGAAAGGTATTTGTTTCAGCATTATACTGTATTATACAGTGTGCAACCCTAAAAAACTAATTATGATGTGTTTATAAATGTATGTATAAACAATATGCTGATAGAGTGCTAACCAAACAATTCTAATAAAGCTATTAATTTTTACTTTATTAACTCAGAATCTGGCTGTTATACGTCACTCTTCCCCATTTTAAATAGGTACGTATTAAAATATAAGTAGCTGAACCAGAAAATGAAGAAATGAAGAGAGTGAAATACAGATGTTGCTTTGCCCTCCAGATGTGAATTGTTTATTATCTAGTGTGTTTAAGCTACAGGCCAGTGGTCTCAAAGATCCACTTTCTATAGTCTTTACCACAGATATCAATGAATTCTAATGAAGCCTGACAGTAAATATCAGAATTAACCAGAACTCCATGTAGGATCCCACTGTTCATCAGAGCAGCACCTGAAAACAACTGAGAGAGACAGAGAGAGGGAGAGAGAGAGAGAGAGAGAGAGAGACAGAGACAGAGAGAGGGAGAGAGAGAGAGAGAGAGAGAGAGAGACAGAGACAGAGAGAGAGAGAGAGAGAGAGAGAGAGGGAGAGACAGAGAGAGATAGAGAGAGAGAGAGAGACAGAGACAGAGAGAGACAGAGAGAGAGACAGAGAGCGAGAGGAGAGAGAGAGGAGAGAGACAGAGAGAGGGAGAGAGAGGAGAGAGAGAGGAGAGAGAGAGAGAGAGGAGAGAGACAGAGAGAGGGAGAGAGAGAGAGAGAGACAGAGACAGAGAGAGGGAGAGAGAGAGAGAGAGAGAGAGAGAGACAGAGACAGAGAGAGAGAGAGAGAGAGAGAGAGAGGAGAGAGACAGAGAGAGAGAGAGAGAGGAGAGAGACAGAGAGAGGGAGAGAGAGGAGAGAGAGAGGGAGAGACTCTGTAATTGTACATACTTCCAGCCAGAATACAGAGACAGTATGAAAGCCCCTGTGAGTTCATTAGACTTACGTCACAGGCGTCAGTGGGGTGTGAAGCACAGAGCAACGTTTGGTAACTGTAGGCCTTCATCTTCTCCCTCAGATGGTCTCCGTACCTGGACATGCTTCCACATTCAGCCACAGTGACCGTCCCACACTGCAGCAGGGGTGGGAGTGTGGTGTCTGTGGTGAGACAGTCGACAGGTTAGTCACTCATCACAGCAAGACGTAGTAATCCGTCAGGACAGCGATCACATGTTGCTGAACTCACTGTGTTTAAAACTAAAGGCTTCGCCCGTCCAGCCAAAGAGCTGAACGGCTGCTTTATTAGCCGGAGGTTTACAGGTATTGTGGTCAGGAAGACGAACTGCGGGGAATTTACTCGCAGCGTTTTCATCCACCTTCAGCAGCATGAGGTCATGAGCTCCCTTGCTGTCTCTGAACACTTTAATCTGCTGGATTTTAAACCTCTCCCCATTCTTCTTTGAACTCTGACCAAGGATCACCTCCAAATCCCTAAAAAACATAAGAACCAATGGTCATGGTTTGCGGAGGGATGCCGTGTGAAAAGGGTGAAGACCTGAGGAAGACGCCCGCACTCTCTCTTCTCTCGACACATTCTCGGATGGTGCTGCTCTGGCTACTTGCTACTCATTCATTAGGATGAAGGTCACCCACAGGCGTAGCTACACCCACACCTATTTGTTCCGCTTTTTCATCAATCGTACGCATCAGTAACACTTTGGATTGCTCTGCGACAGCTTTCTGGGATTTGGGCTGATCTTCATTATTATTACTATTTTGTAGGTTCCAGAAACGCAAAATGTACAGAACCCAAATTTAGTAGATAAGCTCCAATGGCACCTACTTATACCCTGATTCTATACCCTGATTCCCCCTTAGCAACACATTGACCGGACACACCGTTTTAAAATCATCCACTAGGGGATACTCTAACGAAAATCAGCTCCTCTCCGGTAGTAATTCAGGACACTCCTGTTCACTTCAGGTCAAAGGCAGCTTTTCAGAATGAACACACTTCTCCATCACCTCTGACTTAGAACTGCATTTAGAGATGATCAAGATTAGAGTACCACACAGAACCACACAGAACCACTCAGAACCACACAGAACCACACAGAACCACTCAGAACCACTCAGAACCACTCAGAACTACCGAAGGTCCAAATACCTTCACTTTGTCTTTGCTAATCGCAACACTGATATCTGAAGTAAGATTTTGATACACAGTAACACGTTCTAGCAGTTTGATGAGGTGTTCTTACGTCATGTTGCACTGGGCTGCAGTGATAATCCAGCCTTTGTTTAGGAGAAGTCCAGAACAATGGCCAGTGTTATCCCCAGGAATGGTCAGAATTGCATGATGTTGATCCAAAGCACTCTTACAGTCACCAGCAACTAGCTGGACACTGAGCACCCTGGTAGAACCTGGAGCAGAAAGGAGAGGGAGAGAGAGACAGACAGACAGAGAGAGAGACAGACAGACAGAGAGAGAGACAGACAGACAGAGACCCATAGTGACTAACTGAACATGTTGTAAGACAGAAGTTAAGAGTAATAGTTACCTGCCCACAGAGCCAACAGCACAAAACAACTCTTCATGTTGCTCGTCCACCTTCTCATCTGATGACCACTCACTCACTCACTCACAACGCAGAGAGAAGAAAAGTCCTCCATATCGCTTCATCTTTCAGCAACCAATCAGGATTCCCCACGCTGCTGTGCTGTTTGCATGATGGCTGAGAGGCACCAGCTTCTCACGGAGAAGGGACTCGCATTTTCTAAGAATCATAGTACCTCCTAAAACCACACACACACACACACACACACACACACACACACACACTCACACACACAGACACACAGACACACAGACACACACACACACACACACACACACACACACACACACAGACACACACTTTCTAAGCCGCTTCTCCCTCAGGGTCGCGGGGGGTGCTGGAGAAGGCAGTACTCAGACATATTTAATATGTTCCTTACTTTAGCCAGGAAATCCACTGCAATGTCAATACGGGAAGTGACGCTTTAATTAGCATCAACCTGCCAAAGGTGTATCTACTAACGGAGAGGTGTGTTATTATGTAGTTTGTGTAGTAATTACGTTATTTTACGTCAAACTGGCAAAAACTGTCAGTTAAATGAATCAAAACTTCTGCTCATTCAAAGAAGCACTTCTGCCCTACACTGAAGGACCATGTCATTAACAGGCGTCAGCAGTGTGTGTGAGGGTGAGACACAAACACACACATTTCATGATCTCCATATGTCCCTAGCCATTACGGTGCAACTCCTTTGTCCGTTAATGCAGAGGTAGAAAATAAGCAAGACTCTTAAAGCCACAGGGGACTCCACCGTAACGGGATTAAACTGTAAGCCACTCTGGAAAAAGTGCAGGAATGTCTGTAGTGAACCACGACTGTGGTCAGCTAGGCTTCCAGTTTGGGCCAGGAATTTAAAAAAGCGCCCACCTCTGCTTGATGCTAATTTCTTGTTAGTGCCTCTATAAGATTCTAGTAATACGGCAGCTCTAAGCAAAAGGGGACCGAAACCCAAAGGTTAGTCCACAGCTTGAACTGAGAGTCAGTGATATATTTAGAACTTTCAGTAGGACTAGAGAGTAACCTCCACACTGTGCTGGACACCAACCCTCCAAGAACAGAGCACCGCAGATTTAACCCTTTTGTTTCCAAAGTTTAACAATAAAACACGAGCATTACCGTCCATTTAAATGGCAAAACTTTTATTATATTACATCAACAATCTGTAAAACTTTCCTTAATGTCCAGAAAGTTTATCAGCTAAGAGCTCATTAGTAGGAGTGACCTTGATGAAGGGGAATGTACATCCAAATGACACGAGTGATAAGATGACAGCCAGCTCTTTGTTCCGTTCTGCGGTATCATTCCCTAATACAACAGCGCTCTCATACGCTTCTCAGATATCTTACATCAATAACTGACGAATTTAGGAGGCTGAGTGTCAGCCAACGTGCCAAAGAAGGTTTAGGTGTGTGAAGCTGATTGGTCGTCTATCGGCAGCGCAGCCAGAAACAATGTGGAGAGGTTCAAACTCAAGCAGACCGACTTCAGGGTCAGACTCTCTTCAGGAGAAGGACCAACATGAGGAACATGCCCGTTTTATTTAACTCAATGCTAACTTGAGTTACAGAATTACCACCACAGCTGGGAACGTTAAACCCCACCGTTACCACCACAGCTGGGAACGTTAAACCCCACCGTTACCACCACAGCTGCATTGAACATTACAGCCCATTATTATCACCACAGCTTGGAACGTTAAACCCCACCGTTACCACCACAGCTGGGAATGTTAAACCCCACCGTTACCATCACAGCTGGGAACGTTAAACCCCACCGTTACCACCACAGCTGGGAACGTTAAACCCCACCGTTACCACCACAGCTGGGAATGTTAAACCCCACCGTTACCACCACAGCTGTGAATATTACCATATCAGTTGTGGTGATGACGGTGGGCTGTAATGTTCAGTACAGCTGTGAACATCAGTTAAGTCAAAGTTTATTTAAAGAGTTTTACAACAGGAGTCGTCACAAAGCAGCTTTACACAAAATTCCAGGTCTGAGCCTCCATGGGTGTCACCAATGATGACAGCAGCAAGGAAAATCTCCCCAAGAGCAAGAGGAAGAACCACTGAGAGGAACCAAGACTCCAAAGGGGAACTCATCCTCCTCTGGTCCACACCATACAGCAAACAGCATTAGTATAAAATATTAGAATACAAAAGGGGGAAAAACAGGCGGAGCAACGCTCAATTAGATAGTTTGAGTTTATGCAGCTGCAGGAGGATCAGCTCAGGAGCGTGAGGTTTACACAGTGCTGTACAGACTGAAGTTCCATGGTGGTCAAAACTTTACAGAAGGCTAAAACGGTCCAAAAGGCTGGTGAGCAGAGGCACCTGGTCAAGGCAGAAGAAGCAACAGCGTCAGACCCACAGGATGGGCAGCGGATCAACTCGGCAGAGAAAGAAACACACAGAGTCGGTTCTGTAAAGAGTGACTGACCACAGATCACAGGGTTAACAGAGCAGCAGAGACTCCAGCAGGTCTCGTTATTACAGCCCTTTACCAAAAGAGAGAAACCAGAAAGTAACAGAGTCATGAGGCTCCCTGAGACGTCGGCACCCCTCCACTCCACCGTCAACAAACCTGAGTGAGTGAGTGAGGCAGCGGGACGACGGCACCAGCACTGCCAGTTTACCATCATACTCTACGACCATGAACCCCAGATCTGCACCTTTTATCCAACAGGAAACACTAATTACTAAAGGCTCCACTAAACAAGTGGGTTTTAGCCTAGACTTAAAGACTGAGGCTGAGTCTGAGTCCCGAACATTAACAGGAAGGTTATTCCAGAGCTGGGGGGCTTTGTATGAGAAAGCCCCGCCCCCTGATGGAGCTTTATTAGTTCTAGGTACCAGTAGTGAGCAGCACCTTGTGATCTAAGTAGGCGTGATGGTTCATAGTGGGAGAGAATGTCACTCAGGTACTGAGGGGCGAGTCCGTTTAGAGCTTTATAGGTCAGTAATAGGATTTTATAATCAGTGTGAAACTTAACTGGTAACCAGTGCAGGGCTGATAAAACTGGACTAATATGGTCGAACTGGTTCTTCTGGTTCCTGTGAGACTCTGGCTGCAGCTTTCTGGACCAGCTGAAGCTTGTTGGGGCTTTTGCTGGGATGTCCAGAGAGCAGGACATTACAGTGTCCAGCCTTGAAGTAATAAATGCATGAACTAGCTTTTCTGTGTCCTGTAGAGATCATGCATTTCTTAATTTAGCGATATTGTGGAGATGCAGGACGGCTGTTCTAGTGATATTAGTTATATGTGCGTTGAAGGACAGATCAGCGTCCATCACAACACCAAGACTTTTAACAGAGGAGCTTGAAGCAGCTGAGAGATTGTTAAGTTTAAGTGTTGAGTTAGACAGTTTGTTTCTAGCTGCTTTTGGACCAAGAAGCAGGACCTCTGTTTCATCAGAGTTAAGTAAGAAAGTTACTAGACACCCAGTCTTGTAATGTCTGTTAGACAGTCCTCAAACTTGCCAAGTTGAAGTTTGTCATCTGGTTCGCTCGATATATATAAGGGTGTGTCATCGGCGTAGCAGTGGTCATTTACGCCGTGTTTACTGATAATGGTGCCCAGTGGAAGCATATATAATGTGAATAAATAAGTCCTGAATCTTGTGCAATGCCATACCAGTCAGGTAAGATCTGAACCAGGAAAGAGCCATTTTTGTTCCTCTTACAAGGTTTTGTAGTCTATCTAGTACTATAGAGTGGTCCATCATATCAATTGCCACACGAAGATCAAAGAGGACTAGCAAAGACATTTTCTTGGTCAGAGAAAAATAACAGATCATTTACAATTTTCACTAGTGCCGTCTCTGCACGGTGATGTGGCCTAAAACCAGACTGAAATTTCTCATGTGTATGATTCCTGTACAAATAGGAACTTAATTGTTTTGCCACAACTTTTTCCAAGATCTTTCTATCAGAGATTATGAAGAACAACAGCTCACCATTGTCACTACAGCATTTATAGAGATATCTGTCTACTGGCATTACTGTCCATTTAAATGGCAAAGGTTTATCGTGTTTGGTTTTTTTGTTATTACATTTTTATATTATTACATCAACAATCTGTAAAACTTTCCTTAATATCCAGAAAGTTTATCAGCTAAGAGCTCATTAGTAGGAGTGACCTTGATGAAGGGGAATGTACATCCAAATGACACGAGTGATAAGATGACAGCCAGCTCTTTGTTCCGTTCTGCGGTATCATTCCCTAATACAACAGCGCTCTCATACGCTTCTCAGATATCTTACATCAATAACTGACGAATTTAGGAGGCTGAGTGTCAGCCAACGCGCCAAAGAAGGTTTAGGTGTGTGAAGCTGATTGGTCGTCTATCGGCAGCGCAGCCAGAAACAATGTGGAGAGGTTCAAACTCAAGCAGACCGACTTCAGGGTCAGACTCTCTTCAGGAGAAGGACCAACATGAGGAACATGCCTGTTCTCTTTCTCTTGCTGTTGGTTGGTGAGTAACATTACATATATGCAGCCTTTACTGCAACTTTGACATATAAATTTGACTAATTTTACAGATGCACCTCAATGGTACCACAGAATGTTACTGCATAACTCTCCATATCAGTCCTGCATTTTCAGATCTACACTCATGAGTTATCTGCCTAGCTTTGATACTTTCACTATGTTAAATGATTTATAATGAAAAATATATGAGAACAAACTTATGTACTGAACAGGATAACAGCATTAGCAGTAATCTACCATTGGTCCACACCTCGAACAACATCAACAAAAGAAAATCTCATTCTCTCTGCTTTCCCTCTAGATGCCACATTTGGATCAATTGAGAAAAGAATAGTTGGAGATAACTCTCGTGACTGTGACGATCTTCAGGGCAGACACCAAGTAATGCTGTCACGGAACGCACTTCGAGACAACAATGTTCCAGCATGGGTAAAAACATTAACTCACCACTGAACAAGCCACATTTCTGTAACAAAGTCATATGTAATGCCTATGCGTAAATGTTTATTCTATCCATAATCAAAATAACACTTCTACACATCACAGATCAGAGATTTCCAAATGGTCCACTGTGGTGGTACACTGATTAATCCAGACTGGGTCCTCACTGCTACACACTGTGATACAGAGTAAGAACCACACGGGATATAATACAGTTACAGTATGCTATTACAAAAAAACAGACTTCATCAGTGCTCCTGCTGTGAGCGCCACTGATACAGCTACCATAATGTAGCAGCATCAGTAGGAATAATCAGCTACACTACCACAAACTACATCAGGTGTCTGCTAAGGTTTTTATTTATTTTTTTTAGAGACCTAATAGTGCTTGTGGGGAGACATCCCAATGTCAATAACGTAAGACGCATTGCAAGGAAAGAAAGATATGGTGAGCATGACATCATGTTGCTGAGATTAAGGAGAAGAGCTCTGCAAGGTTTTGCTGCACTGCCTGAGCTTGGAAACTGCATCACGCCAAACAATCACGCTCCAGTTGATATTTTTGGCTGGCAAGCTGCATTCGTAGACAACACCAATGAAATGCGTAAGTTGTAAGCATGGTCATTAAACAATCGGAGACCATAGGTTTTTCCTATGTGCTCTGTAAGACAGTTTTTAAGCCGTGTGTGGTGTTGATGTGTTTGGTACTCAGTTGTCTGGTCTACCCACCACATTATTGCTTTTTAATCAATACAGCCACAATTTATGTAAATATACCAGATATTTAAAATAGCACAGTGTCCAGTGTGGGGTTCTCCTTTAGCAGCTGTAGCCAGTCAGCAGCCTGTCCAGGTTGTTCACCCTCACACACACACACACACACACACACACACACACACACACACACACACACACACACACACAGCAGGCCATGTAGGAGGAGAACAGAATGAAGGACACGGCACCTCCTCATTTTTACTCCCCGTGGGTTCAGCCCAACACCACATGTCCCACAGACCTGAACACCACAGAAGGGTTTAGGGATTAAGGAGAAAATGAGCGGTGAAGAAAAAAGAGATTGTGTCTGTGGGAAAGCAAATATTTTACATTTTAATATTTCTGAACATTTATTAAATGCTTGTAGCTCATTTGGTGTTATGTTTGCATGTGACTGATGACCGATCTCTGATGTTCCACAGACCCTTATAATGCAGGAAGACTTCGCTGTGGACAAATGTATGTTACCCCTTGTCTGAATCCCTACAGTCGTGGTTACACATTCTGTGCCTTTCGTTTAGGTGTCGACGGCAATAAGGTGAGCATCCTCCTTCTCCTGCATCAAATACATACTCCTGACACTGAAAGGACCCTTACACAGTCTACCTAGGGGCAGGATTCTAATCAGGACAGATATACCGAAATTGACGGCAGCAGCATCTAAATGGCACTAAACCACACCGTTTGATTTCCTTTGCAGGGGGACTCGGGCAGTGGTCTCACTGCAAATGACAGGCTTTACGGAATTCATGTCTGTGGTCCTACATCATTCTGTACAGGCTCAACACATTTCATTGATATATGTCAGCGAGACTACAGACAGTGGATTTATGATACTGCTCATGAATAGCCGCCAATATCAGTGTTGCCTACAGTACTGAATGAATAATAAAGAGATCTCGTATCTCCCTAACAGCACACGTCTCTACTCATCTGTTCATTCTGGGAACTGGACAACTGCAGTAAATGTATTTATTTAGGGTGGTTGTGTTCTGCCTGCGTTTTCCCAAACACCAGCACATCATTATTTAGCACAATACTCCAACATCTGAAACACGCGTTTCTGAAAATTCTCTGCCGCAAATGAGACGGCAGAAGCTGGAATTTGCGTCTAGTCAGGAGAACACTTTAGCCCCTACCTGCCCAAGCATGTGCTCCACCGCTGGCCTCTGTACTCACAGAACCAAGCAATGCAATGTCCTGTTGAGTCTCACCAGAAGCACTGTTTTCCTCTACTGTCTTTCACTGGCAGACTTTGGTTTAAAGGCCTTTTCTCTGGCAGAAGTTACAGACTACATCACAAGCTGGACATGGCTGTGAATGAGCTTCTCTCCCTCATCGCTGTCAGGGCCATTCTGGGACTTGCTGCCTTTTCGCCTTGTTTTATATTTTTCCATTGGTTTATCGTTGCACATCTACATCTGAGCATGCTCTTTCTCTTTAAATGATTTCTGAGCATGTCCTGCTGTTTCTTTGCTCTCATGACTGCTTTCTCCAAGGTTAATTCTGGGTCCGTCTGCAGCTGCTCAGATAACGGTCATGAAACCCCACTACCAGTCTAATACGAATGATTTCACTATGCAGTTCTCCATAACCACAGACAATACGTCTTCAACCTCTTCCACTATTGTGTAAACTAGCATGTTTATCTTGTTTTCCTATGGCTGTAGTTCTAATCTCATGTTGGCCATTCCACTGCTCCACTGAAACCATCCAATCTCCGTCTTTCTGTGCGAGCAGAGCCTTTATTAACCTGAGCAATATACTACCGACACTGCCTGTGCAGCCAAAACTCTGCTCGATTTACTATATGGACAAAAGTATTGGGACACCTACACGTTACACCTATAGGAGCTTTTATGAATCCCATTCTAAATGCAAAGGCATTAATATGGAGTTGTTCCCCCTCTGCAGCTCTAACAGCTTCCACTCTTCTGAGAAGCTTCCTACAAGATGTTGGAGAGAGTCTGTGAGAATTTTTTCCCGTTTATCTAGAAGAGCATCTGTGAGGTCAGACACTGATGTTGGACGACAGGGCCTGGCCTACAATCTCTGCTCTACTTCATCCCAAAGGTGTGTGATGGGGTTGAGGTCAGGGCTCTATGGAGGCCAGTCAAGTTCTTCCACACCAAACTCACCCAGTCCGGCCTTTATGGAGCTGCTTTGGTCACTGGGGCTCAGTCATGCTGGAAGAGAAAAGGTTCTTCCTCAAACCGTCTCACAAAGTTGGAAGCTATAATTGTCCAAAATGTTGTGGGGATGAGTCATTAAGATTCCCTTCACTAGAACTAAGGGGCCTAGGTAACGTTCTCCTGGCATTCAGCAAACCCAGACTCGTCCATCAGACTGACAGATAGAGAAGCTGATTGGTCACTCCACAGAACACGGTTCCACTGCTCCAAAGTCCAGTGGCAGCGCCTTATACCACTCCAGCCGACGCTTGGCATTGTGCCTGGTGATGTAAGGCTTCATGCAGCTGCTCGATCAATGAAACCCTGCCATGAAGCTCCCGGTGCAGTTTCTGTACATTGTGTTGATGCCAGAGAAGGTTTGATCAGCAGAGCATTGGAGACTTATGCTGTTCCAACCTCCTATGTCTAGAAAACTTAAGGTCGTACATTAAAAGTAAATAAATAAATAAATAAAACAAGCCAATGCCATCAAACTGCCAGACCAGACCACCAACTACAAATGATCGACCAACTACCAGCATTTATTTCTTTTAACTTGTACAAATTAAAGGCACCATCTTATAAAAGCTGGTAAGTCTAGTTGGTCAAATGCAGATGAGCTTACACAACAGAAACTTCAGGGGGTGAGACGAGGCCAAAACAAACTACGAACAAAGATAACTAAACTAATCTAACTCAAAGCAAAGGTATAAAGCTAACACCCCCCCCAACCAAGGAGAAAACAAACAAACAAACAAAATAGGGTTTTCTTAGAAAGAGAGCACTTTACAGGTATTTAGGCAAACTCATACAACAATAGCACGAGTTTACAAAAGGTTCAGGTACTTGGTCTGGTCAGGTGGAGGCTGATGGCACAGGTGTGACCACTGGAATAGCCCTCTCCTCCTTCTGCAGTGCTGCAATGACCCTTAACATACCCAGCTGTCACTGCGTCTTAAGATGCATTGACAGCATTTATAAGATGTCTTAAGTCAAGACATCTCAAGAACGTCTTAAGACGTGTGAGTGAAGACACTGTCTTTGCCTTGAGACATGAAAGTAAACGTCTTAAGACAGAAGTAATCATGATGTGTGTCTTGAAGATGAGGCATGACTTAATACATCGCTTTGTTTTAAGACAGAGACATGTTGTGTCTTACGACAGTTCAGCTGAGACCAAAGAGCGTCCATTACAAAAAGTCCTGTGGTACGAGTTTGGAGGTTCTGCCACACTGAGCATTACAACAGAGGACTACCAGGACTCCCACAGCACTGCCTGGTGTAGATTATAATGAGAATATAACGAGTCCTCCACAAACAGCCACTGGCAGAAAACATGCAGGGATTAACTCACTGATCCGTTTTCAACTGTACAGTTTTAATCAGAGACAAGCTGGGAACCAAGATCAAACAACTCAGAACTAAGAGGAAGTGAATGTACTCAACAGCTGACCTGGGTGCTTTAGGAACCACATACAACCAAAACGTAACGTAAAATAAGTGCTTATTTCCCCCTCGTCAACATCTTCGCTTCTGTTTATTTTAAATAGATCAGGGCTGCAGAGTCAGACCATTAGCACCTTTCATCTGGCCCAGCAGACAGACATCAAACTCTCTAATACACCATGTGATCATCTCCAGGTATTCGGAAAACACAAGCAATAATAAACCAATGTTTCTGAGTAGTAATATAAAGGCCTACATTATTTCACCATGAAAAAAGACAGAATAAATCGATTTTTGTTTAAATGTCCAACTTCATATTTTGACGTTAATATATTCAGACTCAGCCTCTTCAGTCACGCTGTGCATAATAATCCTGTAGAATTTCACTTTTCTTTAATCTAGACAGAGCAGAAAACAAACAAACAAACAAACAAACAAACACAAAGCAGCGCGGTTCATCCTGTTCAGCAGAGCTGCGTGGAAAAACATTAACATTAATTAATTATTATATAAGTTTTAATTCTAATTGAATCCGTTCTCTAATGTTACAATGAGTAGCAAATTAAAAGGATTGATAAAGCGTTCTGGCAAAAGTTAAAGAAAGGTGAAGAACCAAACTTCAGCCGCCGGTTCGGCGCGAAGGAGAAAAGTCCCTCTTCATTTATTACTTCCAATGTGACAAAACGGCGCCTGAAAACCAAAAATGTGCAGACAATCCAAACACATTACATCTTACACCCAAAACTGAGCGACCTCATCAGCCCTCCCGGGCGTTTTCCTTCACCCCTCATTTATTAATGTTCCTGGACCCAGTTTGATTCCCAATGTGTCTCGTTTTCCTCAGAAGTCTGGTAACCCTTATTTCTCACCCAACTCAAGATGTTTTTAATGAATGTTCTCTGCCTTGTTTTATCAGGCCTCCCTGTCCTCCCTGTGTCCGTTGTTTGTAACACCTTCTTATTAATTTGGCTCAAAGACCGGTTCTTACCAACCCTTATCAGCTAGCCTTCCTATTCCCGGTTAGCTTCTACTGTAAAAGTGGTGTTTTCCCACTATCCCTGACCTTCCAGGTGTTTTCCTACCACAGTGGCTCCTTTCATTACACTACCACACAATACCCTGCTCTGTGTCTGGAGTTCACTCCATTCCATATATGGAAATGTTACGCCTGCTGTTCCGGTCCCAGTCTGCCTGCCTCAGTTAAATGCCTATAGGCCTGTCTGTCTCAGTTTAGTGCTTATAACTATGTTTAATATTCCCCAAGCTAATAATCGTTACAAAGCTTTTATTAATTAGGGTTCAAGGGCATTTTCTTCAAAACCCCGACACTAGACCGAGCGGAGCGGCCACTGGAGTTCCGACTGCAAGGCTCAGAGCCTGATATTAAAAGGCGAGTAGTGATAAAATGAGATAAGCAGCTTCACCAACAGAGCAGGTGTGCACTTCTGTATTTCTGGGTCGATAAGCAGCTTGTCTGTAAACACAGCGACCTCCCAGCTTCACATCTGGACAGCTGTCTCACCCCAGCAGCGCTCTGTAAACACAGCGACCTCCCAGCTTCACATCTGGACAGCTGTCTCACCCCAGCAGCGCTCTGTAAACACAGTGACCACCCAGCTTCACATCTGGACAGCTGTCTCACCCCAGCAGCGCTCTGTAAACACAGCGACCTCCCAGCTTCACATCTGGACAGCTGTCTCACCCCAGCAGCGCTCTGTAAACACAGCGACCTCCCATCTTCACATCTGGACATCTGTCTCACCCCAGCAGCGCTCTGTAAACACAGCGACCTCCCAGCTTCACATCTGCACAGCTGTCTCACCCCAGCAGTGCTCTGTAAACACAGCGACCTCCCAGCTTCACATCTGGACAGCTGTCTCACCCCAGCAGCGCTCTGTAAACACAGCGACCTCCCAGCTTCACATCTGCACAGCTGTCTCACCCCAGCAGCGCTCTGTAAACACAGCGACCTCCCAGCTTCACATCTGGACAGCTGCCTCACCCCAGCAGCGGTCTGTAAACACAGCGACCTCCCAGCTTCACATCTGGACAGCTGTCTCACCCCAGCAGCGCTCTGTAAACACAGCGACCTCCCAGCTTCACATCTGGACAGCTGTCTCCATCCAGGGTCATAATCAGGAAGGTCCAGGTTCAAATAGCCAACACGAACAGAAACACGGAATCCAAACAATGACAAAACATCAAACTGCACACAGTACATACATACAGCACAAAGACCAAACACAGGGCTATAAAACACAGGGATTATAAAACACACCAAAACCCTGGGACAGTGTCACGAATTTCAAATGCCGGTCAGCAGACAGTGACGTCACAACATGGTCACTGCGTGCTGACAACGGAAAAAACGAGGAATTATGCTAAGACAGCAGCATCACATAGCAAGGTGACCCTTTGCTCATTTAGATGAAAAATGATTCCCTCTGGCAATCAACATTTAAACTCTTCCAGTACTATTAATTCTCGGAATTTTTCAAAAGAAGCTTACAAGCAGCAAGCCATTTATCACAAAGCTGAGTGAATTCTACAAAGGTATGGCTGGAGGTTTTCGCATGAGCATGAAACTTTTGTCTTCAGACTTCAGGAAGCACCTCATAGGCACGCAAAACCGCGGCTTTTACACAATCATAATCCATACTTTGACCAATGGGCAAAGCAGTACATGCTTCCTGAGCCTTTCCAATTACCTTACACTGCAGCAACAAAGACCTAACATCTTTTGCCCCCGTAAAGCTGTAGCAGCACGCTCAAATGCACTAAAACACGAATCCATTTCAAATTCACAAAACTGAGGAACTAAACAGAGGCACTTACACCAAAATCTGCAGCAACTGTTGCAGAAGCAGAGGTTGAGGGAGACTGAAGCTCAGTAGATGTAGACAGCCAACTCGGTGGACGTTCATCTCGGTGAAGCTGCTGTAGATCCACTTCATGCACTCTCAAGACTTGAGCTTCCCTCCTCTCCAGCTCAACCTGTAATTCTAACTCCTTTAAGCGATTAGCATCCTTGTATCGTCAATAACCTGAGACTTGGCAGGACCAATGCCTGTGGAGGAGGCCGCAGCCATCGCTCCCACTCTGACTTCAGCACCTTCTCCACCCACAGCAGCACCCTCAGCCAATTCAGGATCACCTGGTAATACCCGACGCTCCATCAGCTGACTACACAAGAAAAGCTTGATATGTTTATACACAGTTTTGGGGATAAATATATGATAGTGATCCACCAAAGCATCAGCCTTATCAAGAGCGTCTACAGAAGGAGAAAGAACAAACACAGTTAGATAAAAAGACATAACCACCACCCAATACAATCCACAAGTTGTGAGACCCACAGGCATGGTCAAAAAAAGGTACTGACCGAATGGACTGATAAAAGCAGTCTTTTCCTTGCTGTGTTCATCCATTTCGACCTTCCAATAGCCTAACTAAAGGTCAAGGGAGCAAAAATATTTGGCTCCATATAAAGACTTCAAGACATCATGCACAAGGGGCATGGGGTAAGCATCCTGGGGAGTCTTGGCATTTAGCCGACGATAGTCCACACAGAAATGGGTGCTTCCATCAGGTATGGGTACAATTACCACTGGAGAAGCCCAGGATGAATAGATGGCTCTACTATGCCTGCCTTTCACACACTTTTAATCTTTAGTCTTATGACCTCTCTCTTCGCTGGAGAGACTCGATAGGCTCTGGAACGGACAAGCATTTCATCAGTGGTCAGAATATGATGCTTGATCTTGCTTGTCCTTCCCAGCCTTTCTGAGCAGACTGATCTCTCGAATAGTCATTACATCTCAGGTGGGTGGCTTTTCAGCAGTCCATCAAATTCCTGTGTTTGGAAGGAAGGTTGACTTTTGGTTCTCTGGGTTTTACCCAGGAATGTCACCCCAGAAAACAGAAAAGGAAAATATCTGCATCAAGATGTAAGAACAGCCAGTATCCAACACCGCCTCCTCCTGAAAGACTTGTACAGCAACGGCAATCTTCAGCAGTGGAGGCAATACAGATTGAACTAGAGCTAAATGTGGAGACTGAGGACTGGCTTGTTTAGGATGTTTTTTTCTGCCTTTGTCCTGTTCTTTAAAGTTCGTTCACCCTGGCTCAGTAGTTTTTTGGCATTTAAATGTCTTTCAACCATGGACCTGACTTTGAACAATTGCTCCACATTATGTATCGTCCTTCTTAGGCTCCCTGCTAGTGCAGGATTGCAGTTGTTCAGAATTCTCCTGACCAATTTTACTTCTGGCAAGTCGTTCTTCCATTTCAGGCAAAGGGCTTGGCGGTCATAAGTGAAGACCTGAATGCATTGGTCTGGTTCTTGGACCATGGCTTTAAGTTGTTCTTCAACCTCAGTCATATAGTGTGTGGGGAGAAAAGCTGCAAAAAATGTTCTCTTGAAACCAGCCCAGTTGTGGATTTTGTTCTTCTCAGCCATCCACCAGCTTCTAGCAGGCCCTGTTAAAACTGCATGGAGGGTAGCCATAAGCTCTTTATTGGTTAAGTGTCTTAAAGATAGGAAGTTCTCACACTTTTCCAAAAATTCCAAAACCCTTGCTACATCCCTTGATTCTCTGAAAGTGGGGAATTCCAGATGAATGGGTGGTTTTGAGTAAAAGGATGCACTGTTGACTGACCATGGGCCTTCCACTGCAGGGGTTACTAGAAAGAAAAATGCCTTGGTCAAAAGAGTGCTGGATCTCAACCGAGTCATCTCCCTTTTCCACTGCTCATTTCTCCTTTGCAGACAATCCACCACACCTTGTTCAAGCTGGTTTAAGGACCTTTTAATTAGTTCTTCCAGGGCCTCAAACCGCTGATTCATACTTTCTCTGAGTATGATCTCTTGGTTTGTTGCACTTTCTCTCGCTGTTAAAATCTTCCTGTATGTTCCTCATTTCCGTTTTCAGTGTTTGAACCGACTGGGACAGGCCTGCCACTTCAGACTCAAGGTGGTCGATGACGCTCCCTGTAGGTCTCTGGGATGTTTGTTCTTTCTCATCACTTTCTCCAGCTTCACTATTGATGTACAGTTCACCAAGCAATGAACTGATCTCAGCCACAGGAACTGGATTTCTATAAATGACACCAGGCCCAGGGATAAAAGAGAGCCTACTAAAATCCATGGCTGACTATTGTCTGCTAAAAGTACCAAAGAATACAACAAATAAACCTCACCACAAACACTACTGGTCAAAAGTTTAGAACACCCCAATTTTTTTATTTTTTATTTATTGCAATTCAAGTTGTTCAACTCCAATGAATAGTTTGAAATGGTAAAAAGGTAGGTAAAAAACTGCCAGAGTATTTTCAGAGAACATGCAGTTTCAGGTCTCTTTCAGGGAACATGTAACAGGTTAAAGATTAAAAGCTGTTCTGCAGCAATGAAGGTTGATCAAGCCTTGAAAGCTGGTGCTACCAATTCCTTTAGGTGTTCCAACTTTTCTCAATTGCTTACAACTCTCTGCATAAAAGCATTGCTGGAACACACTGTTGTACCACACCCTCGTGAGCATCAGTTGAACAGTATTGTACTGCTGAAAGTAGTGTGTTGCTGGCGAAAAAAAATGGTGAGAAAAAGGCAATTAACAATGCAAGAGAGATGAACCATCATGACACTCAAAAATGTAGGTCTTTCCTACAGTGAAATTGCCAAGAAAGTCAAGGTGTCAGTGAGCAGTTTTCTTCACCTTCAAAAGGCACTCAGAAACTGGGGGAAACTCTGACAGGAAGAGGTCTGGCAGACCCAGAGCCACAGCTGAATCGGAGGACAAATTTCTGAGAGTTAACAGCTTGCGTAATAGGTGGCTCACAGGTCAACAGCTTCAAGCACAGCTTAATAGTGGTCGTAGTAAGTAAGTTTCAACTGTGAAGAGAAGACTTCGAGCTGCAGGTTTGACAGGACGAGTTGCAGCAACAAAGCCATTGCTAAATCAAATCAAATCCATCCAGCAACAAAGCCATTGCTAAGACATCAGAGTAAGACAAAGAGGCTTGCCTAGGCCATGAAACACTGCCATTGGACTACTGAAGACTGGAAGAAGGTATTATGGAATGATGAATCATAATCTTAAATCTTCGGTTCATCACACAGGATCTTTGTACACTGTCAAGTTAGCGACAGTGTGGACATCAACTGTCAAACATGGAGGAGGAAGTGTGATGGTCTGGGGCTGTTTTGCTGGATCCAGGGTCGGTGACTTGTACAGAGTGAGAGGCACCCTAAACCAAAACGGCTACCACAGCGTTCTGCAGAGCCATGCAGTGCCCTCTGGTATGCGCCTGGTTGGTCAGGAGTTCATCCTACAACATGATAATGACCCAAAACACAAGTCCAAGCTTTGCCAGAGCTACCTCAGGAAAAAAGAACAAGATGGTAAGCTTGGAAACATGGAGTGGCCAGCACAGCCTCCAGACTTAACCCCATCGAGCTGGTTTGGGATGAACTGGACAGAAGAGTGAAAGCAAAGCAACCTACAAGTGCCACACATTTATGGGAACTTCTGCAAAAGATATGGAAAGAACTTTCTAAAGAATATTTGATTTCTATTGTATAAAGAATGCCACAAGTGTGTTCAGCTGTTATATCTGCCAAAGGGGGCTACTTTGATGAGTCAAAAATTTAGAATACATTTTGGTCTATAAATTGATTCCATGATTTCTTTTTTAACTCCAATTTTTATTTGCACTATGCTTTAATTTCAGAGTGCAATGAGACATTAAACTGAATAGTTTCCAATAAAAACTGGAAAATTTGGGGAGTTCTAAATCTTTTGACCAGTAGTGTATATACTGCATCCAATCCCAGCATTAGGAGCTCCATTTGAAATCATTATCATTGAGTGTGTAGGACTGCTGTCGAAAACCAAGTCGGTTGGATGCTCACCTTGATGTCTACAGCTACGCACTACCCTGACGTCATTCCCTTGCGTAGTTTAAAAGCTAAAGGCATTGTAAAGGCACCGATCAAATTCTTTTCTACTTTTGGTTTACCAAAGTACATCCAGACAGATCAGGGAACTAACTTTACTTCCCGCTATTTGCACAAGTTATTAAATTGTTGGGAATTAATCATAAAATGTCCAATGCGTATCATCAGGGTGCCTTAGAACGTTTCCACCAATCAGTTAAATCAGTGCCTCGCACCTACTCTCTTGAGGGATGGAAAGAATGTGCTAAGAGCATTCCTTTCTTAATGTTTGCCATTCGTGAAACTGTTCAGGATTCCCTTGGTTTTAGCCCTTCACTGCTGATTTTTGGTCACACAATGCGAGGCCCCTTAAAACCTCTGAGGGAGAAACTCATTACTGAGGATGAGGAGAATACCAGTGTGCTATTACAATTTCAAGTTAAAGGTAAAGTACTTGCACCGTTACACCGTTAAACCAGTGGCAGTGGTAACTGTGTCCAAAGAGCCAGAGTACAATGCTGAGCTCACGTTTTGTGATGCCTGTCTTTTAAGTCTCTTCTTAAGGAGCTTAAGGAGTTCTTCTTGTTTAATAGTACCAAAGCCTGATGGCACTAGCAGGTTTTCCACAGATTATCTCAAGATGAATTCTGTTGCAAAACCTGACTCTTTTCCATTGCCTCAAATGGAAGATTGTATTGATCGAGTGGGTTCTGCAATATTTGTAATCAAGCTTGACTTGCTGAAGGGGTATCGGCATGTTCCTTAGCTAATTTTCCTGTGCCTACCGTTAAATGTGACCTCCGGTGTTTTCCAGGAATGGCAGGCTATTATAGAGGGTTTTGTAAGAATTTTGAAGTTGTGGTTGCCACTTTGACAAATCTTTTGAGAAAAGACATAACTATGCCTCCACCCGGGGCTGGAGCTGTCCTCCTTCAAGAAGACTCTCAAAGTGTTGACCATCCAGTTTGTTATTTTTCAAAATTTAAAAAATATCAGATCATGAATAGCACCACTGAAAAAGAAGCATTAGCTCCAGTTTTGCCAGTAGTGGTTTATACAGACCACAACCCCCTAGTGTTTTTATCTAGAACGCGAAATACTAACCAACGGCTGATGAAATGATTCCTGATGGTACAAGATTTTAATCTTAATGTTCTGCCCAAGAAAGTTAGTGAAAATGCAGCCACTGATGTGTCGTCTAGGCAGTAGGAAAACAAACTTTGTTTCTTTAGGTGTGGGGGTGTTGTGACCCTAGGGACCATGATGTTTTGTTCTTTACTTTTTTTTGTTTGTTTGTTTCTTTTCATGTATTGTAGTGTCATGACAATTCCAGTCCAGCAGGGATCTCAACCTAAAAACGCTGGATTGGAACCAGGTGGAAGCGTTAGGCAGGAGAGAGAGTTACACCCTGTTGCTTCCTGGTTCCCTGACCACCAACTTGAGAAACACTTATGCTTCATTAAAGTAACAAGTAGTTTAGGTGTTAAGGTTGTCAATGTGGTATGTAAAACCTGTTTCAAATGTGTTGAAACTTTAATATATGCTCCAGCTCATATGGTGTGAATGTTACCTTTGAGGCCTGTATCTCTGTGATCTCAATCCATTCTTGTGGCCAACATCTAGTATGTGTTCCCTTTTGAATGATCTGAAATAATGTGTATAATGGCATTTCAAAATATTATCTTAATCTAAGTTACAATAAAGAGCAAACACAATCTGTTCACACTAATAACACAAAAATATTGCTCTTGTCCACATTGAATACACCAAACATTCACATTATAGGTTGGAAATAGTATGCAGACTAAAAACTTCAAGTCTAATTGGAGTCAATAGTTACCAAACCTGGGGCCGTGTCACTGAAACTTCCTCTCTATGCTGCAGCATAAACTCTTAATATTTAATTAACCTTTACTCGGCCTATTTCCCCTGTTTTGTATTGTAATATTTTATACTAACACTGTTTCCTATCCAGTGTGGTCCAGAGGAGGACGGGTTCCCCTTCTGAGTCTTGGTTCCTCTCAGTGGTTCTTCCTCTTAGGGAGTTTTTTCTTGCCACTATTGCCACTGGCGATGCTCATGGGGGCTCTGACCCGGATTTTTCTGTAAAGCTGCTTTGTGACGACACCTGTTGTAAAAAAATATATATAAATAATAAAATATATAAATAAACGTATTGTTCTTATTGTATTATTCAAACGCATATATTCAAGAATGTCTTGTTTAGACACCAGTAACCATTAGAAAAAAATACTGGATCTATTTCAATGAGTGAATTCAAGGCAGTACAAGGGATGCAGCATACATGTGAAATGATTTCCTAAAGCAGCTGCTTGCTACAGAGGCTTCTTTGATGGACTGATGCTTTGGATATTTTACAGACAAGATTCTACTAACTTCCAAAGTACTATCAATGTCTGGAATCACTGAGAACATTCTGACCTGTAAGATCACTGTCTGGAATCACATAGAACCACCTGACTTGTAGCATCACTGTTTGGAATCATACAGAGCAGGGCTCTCCAACCCTGGTCCTGGAGAGCTACCCTCCTGCAGAGTTCAGTGCCAACCTGTTTCCAGTAAGCTGCCCTGCCACTTACTGAACTCTAGTACATCTGATCTAGGCAATAAAGAACTTTAAGAGGTTGATTAGCTAAAGCAGGTGTGGCAAGTTGCAATAGAAATTAGACTCTGCACAAAGGTAGTTTTCTATGACCAGTGTTCAAGACCACTGATACAGAAGATCCTAACCTACTTTATCACTGTCTGGAGTCACCAGAAACATTGACCTGTAGCATCACTGACAACATCCTGACCTGGTATAGAAACTGATCTGTCTCAGACAGGAAAGCACTGCAGCAGGTAGTAAAGACTACTTGGTCCATCACTGGGTCACGGACTTGCAGGATCACAGGTGTGGTATTGAACGTGTTTGTGAGATGCAAAAAATGCAATAAACAATGTCCAGACTGAACTTTGGAGGTGAGGAAAAATATTCTTGTAGATTTCTTTGAAAATCTAAAAGTTAATTTCCTGAAAAGAACGGAAGCTGTAATGCAGATAAAGTGTGGACACGCTAAATACTAAAAATGCTTATTAGAGTTTTATTTATTTATTTTTTTTATTATGTTATTATGGTTTTTGTGCACTTTCCTGATAAATATTTATTCTGCAGTTTTTCCTGGTCCTCCAGACCATTTCTTCCTGACACCAGTCAGACTGCTGAACAAACCTGCCTGGGAGTCGTTTACACACTATACGACTGTTCACTTTCAACTGTTTCCTCAACTGTACCTTTTCCAGTCAATTAACACGTGAGACATTGTATTTCACAAGAAGTTCAGCTAGTTTAATACTTTATGCAAATTAGTCACTGTATGCATCAAATTTTAAATGTGTTGCTACAGAGCAAAGTCTATGGCTATAACATGATGTGTAATAGTACTAATGAGTTCAAAGACCTATCAGAGAATGATTCCTTTAACTCGACACAAAGTCACTAAACAACTTTAGTACACAAAGATGAGGTCCTCTCAGGTTTCTCACATCCATCTCAGTCACGCTCAAACTGTCTCAAAAAACATCAGGAAAAGCAATCTTCTCTGGTTCCATAGCAGTGTAGTCATGCCTCCAGGGATCTTCTGGAGATGAGCATGAACAAGTCCTTACCTCAGTCAGAGCAACCTTCTTAGCAAATGTTTGTTCAGAAAACAAGAAGGAAGCAGAGCACACACATAATGCACAGATAAAAATGTAACATCCTTGAATAAACAATGGATGCATATGTTTCAACATAAAAAATCAATGTAACAATTACAGTCTACCTTCCTTAGAAGTTATTTAAATCACATATATACAGGTTTTACCAGTTGTGTGAAGCAAACAGAAATACTTCAATGAAAATCATACAAAAACCTTCCACATCTCCCAGAATGTCTTGAATGTTCACATCTCTCTGAGAACATTTGTGTGTCTTTAAAGCGTTCAAGAGCCTGAAGCTCCGCTCACGCTGAGCAGTGATACGGCTTCTCTCTTGTGTGAATGTGCTGGTGTCTTTGGAGATGAGATGGTTTGGTGAATTTTTTCCCACACTCTGAGCAGTGATAAGGTTTCTCGCCTGTGTGAATGCGCTGATGTGTTTTAAGATGACACATCTTACTAAAGCTTTTCCCACACTCTGAGCAGTGATATGGTTTCTCTCCTGTGTGGATACGCTGGTGGATTTTAAGAGTACTCCACCGAGCAAAACTCTTCCCACACTCTGAACAATAGTACGGTTTTTCTCCCGTGTGAATGCGCTGGTGCTGTTGGAAACTAGTCAGTCGACTAAAACTCTTCCCACACTCTGAACAATAGTACGGTTTTTCTCCTGTGTGAATGCGCTGGTGTTGTTGGAAACGAGTCAGTCGACTAAAACTCTTTCCACACTCTGAGCAGTGATGCGGCTTTTCTCCCGTGTGAATGTGCTGGTGTTTTCTGAAAGTAGATCTGTCGCGGAAATGTTTTCCACATTCCAGGCAGTAATACGGTTTTTCTCCTGTGTGGATGCGCAGGTGTGTTCTGAAAGCAGATCTGTCACGAAAACTTCTTCCACACGTTGAGCAGTTATACGGTTTCTCTCCTGTGTGAATGCGCTGATGGTTTCGGAGACAGCCTGCTTTTTTAAAACTCTGGCCGCACTCTAAGCACTGATACGGTTTTTCTTCTGTGTGGATGCGCTGGTGTTGTCTGAAAGTACCTCTATCACCAAAACTCATTCCACAGTCTGAACAGCAATACGGCCTCTCTCCCGTGTGGATGCGCTGGTGTGTTCTGAAAGTAGATCTGTCACGAAAGCTGTTTCCACAGGTTGAGCAGTAGTACGGTTTCTCTCCCGTGTGAATGCGCTGGTGCACTTTGAGATTCCCCTTTTGAGTAAAGCTCTTCCCACACTCTGAGCAGTGGTGAGTCTTCCCCTCACCAGTAGATTTCTGAGTGTGGAGAGTGTTATAAACACTGGAGCTTGGTTTGGATTCCATATTTTCACACTTCATTTTTCCTGAATTCAACAGTCTGACATCTTACTGCTGGTCAAAGAGAAATCCTGATGCATTTGTGAAGATTTTGAAGTGATAATGAAAGTGGACACCAGGAGCAGGAGAAGACTTGCAACAGGAAGTCATTCATTCCTGGAAAAGAAAGAGAAATAAATATTCAGCGAGGAGCATCAAGAATTAGGTTTCCATGCCTGAGCCTAAGATCAACATGTGCATGCCAAGCATCGGCTGGGGGGGTGTAAACTGGTCGCCACTGGAAACGTGATGAATTATGGTTTATTACACTGTGCATTCACATTCTAGAGTGAACTGCGTGTGGAACAGTTCGGAACAGTTCGGGGAAGACCCTTTCCTATTTCAGAGAAGAGCGTGAGCTCCATAAGGTTCGGTGAGGGGCACATATTGACTGGCCTCCACTGAGCCCTGACTCCACCCAACACCTTTGGGATAAAGTGTCACAATTAGACAATTAATGTTGTTCCTAATGAAGTGCTTCAATGGCATGTTTGCAATATGAATGATAAACATACTATCCACAGGTCAATAAATAATCAAGTTCTTAAAAAAGTCCAGAATATGCTCCTCTGGTAAAACTAACAGCTCAAACCAGGCTTAAGAACGCTAAACTACTAAATACATAAACCACTGAACATCTACATTAACAGTGGTTCCCAGTCGAAATGCTGCTATCAGCCCTTCTTAAAACAGGACTGCTGTTCGTTTATTTACATTAATCCATCAATAAACTAAACAATCACTTAGTTCATCAGACCAAAGGAGCTTTAAGGGTACAGATGGCTACTTTAAAGCCAGCCTTTATGTTTCAGCTTCATTATTTTACAATAAATCATATCAAGCTTGATCACTTTAAAAGAGCATTCAATCCAAAAGGATCCAGTGGACTTCAGTTGCTGTGCTGACAGATGCTGAATGTTCTAGAAGTTCCAGTGCGGTTCCAATGAGTTATCGACCCTGCCCCACTCTAACAACTGCCACCATTGCCCCCCATTTCATAAACCACAGACACCGAAGCTACTTCTACACCAGACAGAAGCATTTTCAAAATAAAAGTCACTGAACAGAGTTTTCCAATACAAAGCATAAACAGAACATTCTGCTTCTGCCAATGTTCAACCAAGCTCCGAGGATGAAGCTGTAAGTTCTCCTGTCCAGTGAAGTCTGGATTAAAGCTGCTCCTGAGCTGGTCTCCATATTCTCACCCTGCTGGTCAGAGAGTGAACATCTCCCCAAGCTTCAGTGAGCTGGAGCAGTAAAAGCCAGTGTAGAGAGCTGTTAATCAGGTTCTACCTCGATGAGAGCAGCTCCTGTTCGGCTCCTCCAACAACACCGTAGCAGCGCGGAGGCGCGGACCTGCTGACCACAGCGGAGCTTCTGCTTCTCCGCTTTACTGGGCTTGGAAAAGATCACTGATACGGTTAGCGCCCCCACCTGGACTGCAGGAGAACCACACTGGAAACACGTGATCACAGAACCTGTTGGTGCTGTTTATTTGTATTTTTGATTTATTTAAATTTTGCTTCACTTTAAAAAAAATCAGTCATTTCCAGCTGTGTGATTGGCTTCAAGCCGCGTCGCTCAGCCAATTAACTGCTCAGGTATTACTTGGGGGGTTATAGGTATTTCTATTTTTTTATTCTTTTTTTTCTTTTTCATTTTTTTGTGTAAATTTAAAATTTTTATTTCTTAGGCGATGAAGAGAAAATGTAAATTTAAAATTTGTAAATAAAACTAATGCAAATGATGGTTGTTTATACACATCCCCATAGCAACGGTAGAACACGTAGTAGTTTGGTAGTTCAACAGTGGTTAAAGCAGAAATTCTAACAGTCCAGATAGCAGCACACATCGGTCCGCTGGCTTGATCAGGTGCCCCCCGCCGCTGACTGTGGCCACTGCTGGTCCACCTTCGGACCACCCAGATTACTGCCCTGCACCCCAAACAGATTTTAAATTCAGATCCTTTCACTAAAAATTAAATTAGACAAATATTACAAACAACTGAGAGAAGGACAATGACTAGGACTGAAATGTTGCTGCTGACGGAGTTAGACTGGAATTATTTACTGAATTACGGCGTAACTAAAGAAAGGAAGGAAGGGAAATCAGGAAAGTGGGCTGTGAGTGGAAACTGAGTGATGATAAGTGGCATTTGGTCTATTAATCTGCTTAAACACTGGTGGGCCACCCAGAAAATGGTGAACACTACATTTTCCACCAATCTGAAGAGTCGTTGCGCCATCCAGCGAGCAATTTAAGCATTTAATGGTTCTATTTAGATCATTAAAAACTGCTGACTTTGCTAAACAACCTGTATTAGGAACACAAATGTTACTGTTTTCACTCTAATAGAAATATAAAACATGCTTCTTGAAAGAAAGCTTAACGCAGATATTAACTTCATTTCATTTTAGGATTTAAACATCAAATCTGAAAAATCTGTGATATTTAGGTGCTTTTCTCACAAGAAAGAGGTTCTCTGGCTTCTAAAACCACATACCTTATACAGAAGGGGGCGCTGTTCCCAAAAGGACACCGTCATGACTTCTCTCTCGCTTTAAGTTGTTTACCATCAGTACAACTGTATGGATTATTGCCAGAGTAACAGGGACTAGAATGGGGTTTATTCCCATCTGAGGCACGGATCTCTAAACTGATCCCTGCCGATTCCTGTTGGTGAGCTACTCTACTTCCCTATACAGACACACCTGAGCCTCGGCACAACCTGAGCCTCGGACTAGCGTCTGCTCATTTTGGTGCTTTATGCTGCAAATAAGACACTGCTGTGAATAACAGATCATGAACTGTCCTGCAGGAATCAAATCCTAAGACTCTAGGCCTTCTAACGGTTTGTGGCATCACCGTATTGCTGGACGCATGACAGAAATGTGTGAAGAAAGGATGTGAATGACGGAAGTGGGCCAGCACCAGTACAGTGGTCTGACCAGCTTTCAGTGGTCTGAAAAGGTGAAATAGAAATCATTCTGGTCAAAGAAAAGAAAAAGAGGTCCTGGTTAAGTCTAGTCTAAACTTCAACATTTCAAAGCAAAATTGCGGAGTGGTGTGCACAGCTCACTTAAGTCAACTCTTCATCATTCATCCCCCCCTGACTGCAGATGGTCCCAATCAATGCCTTGTTGGTCCTAAGATCTCCTTCTGACTGGGATTGGTCTCGTTCACCTCCTCGTTTCTTTTGAGACCTCCTTTTGAATGGGAATTTTTCCTGATTGCCTCTTGTTTGTTCTGAGACTTCTCCCTGACTGTGATTGGTCCTAATCACTGCACTGCTTGTTCTGAGACCTCCCCCTGACTGTGATTGGTCCTAATCACCACAATATTCATTTTGAGACCTCCTCCTGACTGTGAATGGTCCTAATCACCACAATATTCATTTTGAGACCTCCTCCTGACTGTGAATGGTCCTAATCACCTCCTTGTTTATTCTGAGACCTCCCCCTGACTGTGATTGGTCCTAATCACTGCACTGCTTGTTCTGAGACCTCCCCCTGACTGTGAATGGTCCTAATCACCTCCTTGTTTATTCTGAGACCTCCCCCTGACTGTGATTGGTCCTAATCACCGACCTCCCCTTGACTGTGACTGGCCCTAATGGCCTGCTTGTTTGTTCTGAGACCTCCCCCTGACTGTGATTGGTCCTAATCACTGCACTGCTTGTTCTGAGACCTCCCCCTGGCTGTGATTGGTCCTAATCAGTACTTGTTCAATTTGGGACCTGGTCCACTGCACAAAGTTGGCTTCTAGCAGTGGTGGGATGTACACAGAGTTCTTTTTATATATACTTTTAATATTCCATGGTAGTTTGCTTTTATTTATTTCTTTTGTCATATGAAGTACACGTATAAACAATTACCTTCATTAGAAGCATCTAAACCACATACGTACGTTATACCACTGACACAGAACGAACAAAAATCTCAATCATAAACATGTGTTCTGATTCAATAAACTCACGGCATGAACTTCTACATCTCTCTGAGGACATTTATGTGTCTTTAAAGTGTTTGAATGCCTGAAGCTCCGTCCGCACTCTGAGCAGTAATACGGTTTCTCTCCAGTGTGAATGCGCTGGTGTATTTGGAGATGACATGGATTAGCAAATCTCTTTCCACAGTCCGGGCAGCGAAAGGGTTTCTCTCCTGTGTGAATGCGCCGGTGTATCTGGAGATGATTCTGTTTCACAAAGCCCCTCCCACACTCTGAGCAGTGATGTGGCTTCTCACGTGTGTGGACGTGCCGGTGAATTCTGAGAGTACTATGTCGAGCAAAACACTTCCCACACTCTGAACAACGATACGGTTTTTCTCCCGTGTGGATGCGCTGGTGTTGCAGAAAACTGTTCTGTCGAGTAAATCTCTTCCCGCACTCCGAGCACTGATACGGCCTCTCTCCCGTGTGGATGCGCTGGTGTGTTCTGAAAGTAGATCTGTCACGAAAACTGTTTCCACAGGTTGAGCAGTAGTACGGTTTCTCTCCCGTGTGAACGCGCTGGTGCACTTTGAGATTCCCCTTTTGAGTAAAGCTCTTCCCACACTCTGAGCAGTGGTGAGTTTTCTCCTTGCCAGAAACTTTACACCTTTGTGTGTAAGTGTGGAGAGTACCAGAATACGCTTGCTGAGCACTGGAACTTGGTTTGGCTGCCATATTTTCACATTTCATTTTTCCGGTCTGATGTAAATCTGATTCTGATTGAATCTCCTGATGCATGAGTGGAGGTAAATTTAAAGTGGTCTGGAAAGTGGACACCAGGAGCAGGAGAAGACTTTCAAAATACCGTCATTCATTTCTAAAAGAGAAATATTCGAGATTCAAGATTAATGAAGATCAGAGAATTACATTCATAAGGCAGAAATATTCAGATCATTTCAAGCAAAACCCAAAGCAAAACTCAAACCCAGGGACGGGCACCATCACTTCACAACAACGAGTTGCTTCAAAATGTGAAAATCTCAGTAACTGACCCAACAGTTTACCTGCATGAGACCCAGTACAGTAACTGGAAAATTACCAGGACGGCTCATGAGTGAACAAAAGCCAATACATTAGTGGGAAATGCAGAACATCTAGCCATCAAAGTGAAACTTCTCTTTAGTTTAACAGTGGAGTTTTCTAGATTTGTTATGCGAGTTGAAAACTTTATAGGAATGTATTTTGAACATGAGAGCAGTGGCAAAAATCTAATACCATTAGGATTAAAACCTGATGGTTTTGCTTTCTAATGGGTATTTTCCTTTTAATTTCCTGTAGGACACCTTTACATCCCATTAGGACCATCAGGATCAAATGCATGTGGAAGCAGATGCAGAACGCCTGTTAAACCATTAAATCGTTAGAATCCTTTAAACTGTGATATCAACCCATCAGAGCCGTATATGTAAATGATCCAAAGTGACCTGGCAATGTCCTGTTTTTTCCCCCTCCCTAATTTTCTCCCCAATCTTCACTTCCACCCGCTGGTCTTCCTCCAAGTCCTGTGAAGCACCAGCGCATAGTTTTAAACTGTTGCTCACGCAATGCCCTTGGACAGCTGAATGCGCTCGAAGGAAAGCACCAACCGCCAGATCTGTTACATTACTTAAAGAGACGTCTGCGCTGAACAGCCTCACTCTGAGTGATGGGGGGAGACGGGGGGCCATCCTACCCACCCAGAGAGCGAGGACAACTGTGATCTCTTGGACTCTAGCACCACCAAGAATCTGACTCTCCTGATGATTGGGTCAACAATAAGAGAGCCTTCAGATCAGGAGATAAGGAAGAAAACCAAGCAAATGCAGTTTGAGCTGAAAAAGGAACTCTGAGGGAAAAGAGAAATACAGGGACAAGCTGGAGAGCATCCTGCAGCAGAACACTGCGAAAGAGCTGTGGAGTACAATGACGACCATCTCAGCGTTACTGAGCTCTGCTAAAGCCTGAGTAGACTGATAAATCAATGTGATCGGTTATTAATCTCAGCGTTACTGAGCTCTGCTAAAGCCTGAGTAGACTGATAAATCAATGTGATCGGTTATTAATCTCAGCGTTACTGAGCTCTGCTAAGGCCTGAGTAGACTGATAAATCAATGTGATCAGTTATTAATCTCAGTGTTACTGAGCTCTGCTAAAGCCTGAGTAGACTGATAAATCAATGTGATCGGTTATTAATCTCAGCGTTACTGAGCTCTGCTAAAGCCTGAGTAGACTGATAAATCAATGTGATCAGTTATTAATCTCAGTGTTACTGAGCTCTGCTAAAGCCTGAGTAGACTGATAAATCAATGTGATCGGTTATTAATCTCAGCGTTACTGAGCTCTGCTAAAGCCTGAGTAGACTGATAAATCAATGTGATCGGTTATTAATCTCAGTGTTACTGAGCTCTGCTAAAGCCTGAGTAGACTGATAAATCAATGTGATCAGTTATTAATCTCAGTGTTACTGAGCTCTGCTAAAGCCTGAGTAGACTGATAAATTAACAGAAGAATTACATGAAGAAAACTGCCCGCCATTAACAGCAAGGAATGGCGAGAATTAAGTAAAATGACCTCAGAGTTTTTCTTATGTGTCTCATCAATATGTATTATAAAGAGACTTCAAATGTAGTCTGAATACATCACTGAATTCCCTGCATATGAACGTGAGCATCCTGGTAGAATAACATTTAAGCCCACATTTACATTTTCACATGTAGCTTCTATCATATCAGAATACCTGTCCAAACATTTACACTGAATGTCCATGTAAATTTCTTTTTTGTCGGTTTTATAACATCTGCTCACTGTAGAGTTGAGCAATACGAAGGGATTTTTATCGTTTTTTTTTATCATAAAACATTTTACTATAGTGGTGTTTTTCTGAGCACAGTGTGGATATCATCACTTCTGACAAAGCACAGACCAACTACACGTTTCATTACAGACTGAGAAAGTGACTCCTGTTCAGTGGGATTCAGGTCAGGTCAGTGTTTATTTATATGTAGTATTACTAGTGTACGATGTCTCCAAGTCAAAACATCCCTAATGTGTACGCTGAAAATATCGTGATATAATAGTTTTCCATATTTCCCACTCCATGCTTCTCCATAATGGAGCACACAAGGCTTTCTTTGTAGAATTAGATTGGCTAGCAAAGTTTCTCAGAAGCAAAACAAGATTTCTCCACCCAACCTCCTCTGGATAACAGCACTGACAACCAAAATCTATGCATTACCGATTTTCAACCAAGCTCTGAGGATGAAGCTGTAAGTTCTCCTGTCCAGTGAAGTCTGGATTAAAGCTGCTCCTGAGCTGGTCTCCATATTCTCACCCTGCTGGTCAGAGAGTGAACATCTCCCCAAGCTTCAGTGAGCTGGAGCAGTAAAAGCCAGTGTAGAGAGCTGTTAATCAGGTTCTACCTCGATGAGAGCAGCTCCTGTTCGGCTCCTCCAACAACACTGTAGCAGCGCGGAGGCGCGGACCTGCTGACCACAGCGGAGCTTCTGCTTCTCCGCTTTACTGGGCTTGGAGAAGATCACTGATACGGTTAGCGCCCCCACCTGGACTGCAGAGGAACCACACTGACACAATCAGCACCCTCATCGGATTGCAGGGGAACCACACTGATACAATTAGCGCCCCCACCTGAACTGCAGAGGAACCACAAGAGGAAATTTTAAACTATTTGTACCCACATAGCGAGCATAATGGTCCACTGTCTTGATAAGGTGGCACCCCACTGACTGTGTACCACTGCTGGTCCACCCTCTGGCCACCGAGCACAGATCACTGTCCTGAATACAAGGTCTACTTTGTTTTTTATCTCCTCCAACAGATTCTAAATGCACACAACCATTTATTTTGGAAAATAAAGCAAGATAAATACTACAAACACCTAAGAAGAAAAAATGTATGACTAGGCCTAATATAAAATTATTTTGCTGAAAATGTTGCAATACTGTACCAAATTATTTATTATTTACTAAACTAATTCACAAAGGAAAGAAATTAAGGGGAAATAAGAAAATTGGATTGTGAATATGATTGAATATCATGTATTTGTACTGCATTCAATTGAATATACACCTCAAACCAGATTTGCAAATCACTGTTGTGTTTTTATTTGATCTGCAATAAGGTTTGTGTATATGTACATCATGCACACAGTCAATGGTTCCATCTCTGATCATAGTCTCTCACTCTTACATTACTTCTTGTTTCCAGGGTAGTAGAACAATAGATTTCCATTTCGCATTTGCTGTTGTTAGTTAGCTGTTTGTTTAAGCATCCATAGGTCTCCCCTGAGCACTGTCTGGGGAAACTATGCTGGACAGTGGCATCAACCACCCAATCCCTAGACTCCAGTGACAGTGGCCTGAGAAGTCATGAATGCACTTGATCAAAATCTAAATTTTGAATATTATGCTATTATTATAAATATCTTCACACATAAGCATATATACATACTTACCAGTCGTTAAAGATAATAATCACAATCTTTTTTCTTACGAAGTCTTACCCTCATAAGAAACTATTCTCAGCTGCTTACATACAAACATACATGCATACATAAATACAGTCATGTAAACTCAAGAAACTGCTGGAAAAACATTTTTTTTCTTTTTGTATAACACAAATTCACGTGTCGTGGCTTCTCCCCTCCTTCACAGTACACTTATGATGCTTTAAAGAAATGGAATGTCTGAAGCCCCGTCCACACTGAACAGTAAAAGGGTTTCTCTCCTGTGTGAATGCGCTGGTGTAGTTGAAGGTAACTTCTTACGGTAAATATTTTTCCACACCCTGAGCACTGATACAGTTTCTCTCCTGTGTGGATGTGCAGTGTTTTTGGAGATCATCTGGATTACGGAAGCTCTTCCCACACTCTGAGCACTGATACGGTTTTTCTCCTGTGTGAATGTACTGGTGTCTTTGGAGATTACTCTGCGAAGTAAACCTCTTCCCACAGTCTGAACAAAGATATGGTTTCTCTCCTGTGTGAATGCGCTGGTGCGTTTGGAGATGATTCAGTTGATTAAAGCTCTTCCCGCACTCTGAGCACTGATACGGTTTCTCTGCTGTGTGGATGCGCTGGTGTCTTTGGAGACTACCAAGTGTAGTAAAGCTCTTACCACAGTCTGAGCAGTGATATGGTTTCTCTCCTGTGTGAATGCGCTGGTGGGCTTGGAGATAATTCAGTTTATTAAAACTCCTCCCACACTCTGAGCAGTGATATGGTTTCTCTCCCGTGTGAATGCGCTGGTGTTGTTGGAGATCATTCTTCACAGTGAATCTCTTCCCGCACTCTGAGCACTGATAGGGTTTCTCTCCTGTGTGAATGCGCTGATGTGCTTTGAAATGATACCGTTGATTAAATCTCTTTCCACACTCTGAACACTGATATGGTTTCTCCCCTGTGTGAATGCGCTGATGTATTCTGAGAGTATCTCCATGACGAAAGCTCTTCCCGCAGTCGGAACAGTGATACGGTTTCTCTCCTGTGTGGATGCGCTGGTGTGTTTGGAGATTACTCAGTTTAGTAAAACTCCTCCCGCACTCTGAGCAGTGATATGGTTTCTCTCCTGTGTGAACGCGCTGATGTAGTTGGAGAGAACTCTTTAAAGTAAATATCTTCCCGCACTCTGAGCACTGATACGGTTTCTCTCCTGTGTGGATGCGCTGGTGCACTTTGAGATGACTCTGCTGAGTAAATCTCTTTCCACAGTCTGGGCAATGATAGGGCTTCTCTCCCGTGTGAATGCGCTGGTGTTTTTGCAGAGTGTCTGCATTACAAAAGCTGTTTCCACACTCTGAACAATAAAAAGGTTTCTCTCCTGTGTGAATGCGCTGGTGTTTTTGAAGAGTAACCTCATTATGAAAGCTCGTCCCACAGTCTAAACAGCAATATGGTTCCTCTTCTGTGTGAACAAGCTGGTGTTTTAGGAGAGCATCTCCATAACGAAAGCTCTCCCCACACTCAGAGCAGACATACGGTTTCTCTCCTGTATGAATGCGCTGGTGTCTTTGAAGACTACCATTAGTATTGAAGCTTCTTCCACAGTCTGAACAACGAAACGGTTTCTC
This sequence comes from Pygocentrus nattereri, assembly GCF_015220715.1. NCBI lineage: Eukaryota > Metazoa > Chordata > Actinopteri > Characiformes > Serrasalmidae > Pygocentrus > Pygocentrus nattereri. The sequence continues at coordinate 1,558,519 of NC_051216.1, read as the reverse complement.
TCCAGTGTGAATGCGCTGGTGGGTTTTGAGATGACTCAGGTGATTAAAGCTCTTCCCACAGTCTGAGCACTGGAACAGTTTCTCTCCTGTGTGAATGCGCTGGTGTACTCTGAGAATACTCCGATAAGTAAAACTCCTACCACAGTCCAGGCAGTGGTGATTTCTCTCCTTGCCGGAATTTTTCTGAGTTCCTCTGTGAGATGTCTTAGTGTGGAGAGAACCAGAGGATGTTTTCTGAGAGCTGGAGAGTCTTTTGGACACCATACTTGCACATTTGATTTCACCTGACTTCAACAGTCTTACGTATTAGTGTTGGGGGGATTCTCTTGTTGCGAAGGTAAATTTAAGGATGTGTAGGAAAGTGGAGGCCAGGAGCAGACTTGCATCAGAACTTCACTTCTGGAAAAGAAAAGAAAAAATATTTAGAAAGTGTTTTTTAAACACATTACTGAATTCTGACTCCCATTCATGTGAACGTCTCTCACTACAGGTACATGAATGCTACTGATGACGTTCAGAATTTCTGCTATTTTTATTCATGAACAACTGTGATTCTTCAATTTTATAATGTGTGTGTATATATATATATATATATATATATATATATATATATATATATATATATATATATATATATATATATATAAATAAAAATAAACCAGCCATTAGGGGTGTACTTTCTGTACTTCTGGTGCCGGTCCCAAGCCCGGATAAATGGTGAGGGTTGCGTCAGGAAGGGCATCCGGCGTAAAACTTGTGCCAAAACTATCATGCGGATCACAAATATGATTGCCATTCTGGATCGGTCAAGGCCCGGGTTAACAACGGTCCCCATTTTTAAGAACAAGGGTGATGTGCAGAGCTGCAGTAACTACAGAGGTATAAAGTTGATGAGCCACACCATGAAGGTATGGGAAAGAGTTGTTGAAGCAAGGCTAAGGCGAGAGGTCCAGATCAGTGAGCAGCAGTTTGGTTTCATGCCCAGAAAGAGCACCACAGATGCAATTTTTGCGTTGAGAGTGTTGGTAGAGAAGTACAGAGAAGGTCAGAAGGAGCTGCATTGTGTCTTTGTGGATCTAGAGAAGGCAGATGATAGGGTGCCAAGAGAGGAACTGTGGTACTGTATGAGGAAGTCAGGTGTAGCTGAAAAGTATGTTGGGGTGGTGCAGGACATGTATGAGGATAGTGAGACAGTGGTGAGGTGTGCAGTTGGAGTGACGAATGGTTTCAAGGTGAAGGTGGGGCTACATCAGGGATCAGCTTTGAGCCCCTTCTTGTTTGCAATGGTGATGGACAGGTTGACAGATGAGGTCAGGCAGGAGGCTCCATGGACCATGATGTCTGCAGATGACATTGTAATCTGTGGTGAGAGTAGAGAGCAGGTGGAAGAGAATCTGGAGAGGTGGAGGTTTGCACTGGAGAGGAGAGGAATGAAGGTCAGTAGAGAGATGACGGAATACGTGTGTGAATGAGAGGGAGGCAGGTGGAAAGGTGAAGATGCAAGGAGTAGAGGTCGTAAAGGTGGATGACTTCAAATATCTTGGGTCAACCATCCAGAGCAATGGACAGTGTAGAAAAGAGGTGAAGAAAAGGGTGTAGGCAGGATGGAGTGGGTGGAGACGGGTGTCAGGGCTGATGTGTGACAGAAGGATAGCAGCAAGAGTGAAAGGGAAGGTTTACAAGACAGCAGTGCGTCCTGCTATGATGGATGGTTTGGAGACTGTGGCTCTGTCTAAAAGACAGGAGGCTGAGCTGGAGGTGGCGGAGATGAAGATGCTGAGATTTTCGTTGGGAGTGACCAGGATAGACAAGATTAGAAATTAGCAGATCAGAGGGACGGTGAAGGTGGAGCAGTTTTGAGATAAAGCCAGAGAGGCCAGGTTGAGATGGTTTGGACATGTGTTGAGGAGGAATAGTGGATATATTGGTCAAAGAATGTTGGAGATGGAGCTGCCAGGTAGAAGGAGAAGAGGTAGACCTCAGAGAAGGTTTATGGATGTAGTGAAGGTGGACATGGAGATGGTTGGTGTGAAAGTAGAGGAGGCAGTGGATAGGGCAAGATGGAGGCAGATGATCGGCTGTGGCGACCCCTAAAGGGAGCAGCCAAAAGAAGAAGAAGAAGAAGAAGAAGAAGAAGAAGAAGAAGAAGAAGAAGAAGAAGAAATATATATATATATATATATATATATATATATATATATATATATATATATATATATATATATATATATATATATATAATGTTTTTGGATAGCAATAACACAAATAGGGAATATAAGCTAGCATTCAGATATCTACAGCCATGCACACTAAGGGGATAAGGGGATTCAGATTCTGCAGACCCGTCAACTGTCTAAAGCAGGGCTGGGTGGAGAACTCCAGTACTGGAGGAATGGAGTCCTGTGCAGTTTGTCAGTTTCCTACCCCACACCGTATTCAACTCAGCAGCTAATTGGCAGGTTTAGTTTGTGTGTTAAGAGCAGGAAAATTACCAAATGACCCTCCAGGACCACTAACCAACAACCCTCTCCCAAACATTACCAGGGTGAACAGTTCCTAGAAACTTCCTTTAGTGAGAATGACCGGTTGGATGAGAGGGCCTGGCTCACAATCTCTGTTCTCATTCATCCCAAAGTTCTGTTCTCTGTAAAGGCCAGTCAACTTCTTCCACACCAAACTGTTCCCACAAAATTGGAAGCATAGAATTGACCGAAATGTCTTGGTCTGCTGAAGCTTTAAGATTCCTTTCACTGGAACTAAGGGTTCTAGGCCAACCCCTGAAAAACAACCCCATAGCATCATCCCTCCTCCACCAAATTTAACACTTGGCACAATGCAGTCAGGCAGGTCATGTATGTATATACACATATAAATGGTGTAGGCATAGGAAGTAGGACTGTTTCATGTTAACTGTATATATAAATATATACCTTATACAAATGGAATCAGATCAAGCAAACAGACAAACACAGAAAACCCATACAGAGTACTAGACACCACCAGGAACTTTTAATGAAGTTTTTTTTTATAACAGGAATAACAGGAGAAGTTATATGAATAACAGGCTGGGTCATAGTATTGAACTCCAGTACTGGGTTTATTTTATCTCTTTTTATTGTTTGTTTTATATGTAATATGTTATTTTCTTCTTCTTACCTTCACATTATTAGTCATTAATGACACTGTTCAACAATAGAAAGGACCCACAACAAAATACATGATATATCTTACACTCCAAAACAGCAGGTCATCAAAAGTAGTGAACCACGCACTGAGAGAAGAGCGATGATCGAAAGTCTAACCAAGTCTGTTTAATTAACATCGGTCAGCTATGTAACTGAGTGGCTAGGCTAACCTTCAGTCCCTACAACAGACAATTATACAGATTAGTTAATGTCCACTTAAAATGACCTCATTCAGCTACAGACTCAGAGAAATATCATATAAAGAGCTGCAGCTGTCAGTGATTCTCCAAAAAGAGTAAACAAACAGCAGGCTAACGCCACGAATCCTGTCAGTCTCACACCACAACCAGGAAAACACAGCTTAGAATGAAAGATTCAGCGTAAAAATTGAAATATTTACTGTTTTCACGTAATAGTAAGCAGTAAAGATTCATATTAGGTGGTTTACTGACTCCTGCTATCCTGGCCTAAATCACCTCATCAGGGACTAAGAACACTGAGCTACTGAGCTCACATTAAAAACCCAATAAAACACACAAAAAAACAATAAAACACATTAAAAACCAATAAAACACATTAAAAACATGGTTACTGTGACATTAATCCGGGCAAAAACTCCTCTGTAAAGATTTGGCCTTCAGGTTTAGCCGAGAAAGTAAAGAGCAGTGGATGTTTAAAAGATGAGGGGTGTTTTAATCCAGTTAGCAGCTCCACAAAACATCTGTGTTTTGGCCAGGAGATGATCCTGCAGTGCTCATGTGTGGCTGCTGAATATATTAAATACAGCCAGTTGTTTACAAGCCTCCAAAAAATGGCTATTCTACGGTTCTTGATTAAAAACAATAGTTCTTAGAACCAAAAACACGAGACAGAGCTGTTAATCAGGTTCTACCTCGATGAGAGCAGCTCCTGTTCGGCTCCTCCAACAACACTGTAGCAGCGCGGAGGCGCGGACCTGCTGACCACAGCGGAGCTCCTGTTTCTCCTCTTTACTGGGCTTGGAGAAGATCACTGATACAGTTAGCGCCCCCACCTGGGCTGCAGAGGAACCACACTGATACAGTTAGCGCCCCCACCTGGACTGCAGGGGAACCACACGCATGTGATCCATCAGGGATTTTGGGCCCCATCACCACAGGCCACACCAGCCCTGAAAATACACTGCTCAAAAAATAAAGGGAACACTCAAATAACTCATCCTAGATCTGAATGAATGAAATATTCTCATTGAATACTTTGTTCTGTACAAAGTTGAATGTGCTGACAACAAAATCACAAAAATCATCAATGGAAATCAGATTTATTAACCAGTGGAGGCCTGGATTTGGAGTCTCACACAGAATTAAAGTGGAAAAACACACGACAGGCTAATCCAACATTGATGTGATGTCCTTAAAACAAGTCAAAATGAGGCTCAGTGTTGTGTCCGGCCTCCACGTGCCTGTATGACCTCCCTACAACGCTTGGGCAGCTCCTGATGAGGTGGTGGTTGGTCTCCTGAGGGATCTCCTCCCAGACCTGGACTAAAGCATCTGCCAACTCCTGGACAGTCTGTGGTGCAATGTGGCGTTGGTGGATGGAGCGAGACATGATGTCCCAGATGTGCTCAATCGGATTCAGGTCTGGGGAACGGGCGGGCCGGTCCATAGCTTCAATGCCTTCATCTTGCAGGAACTGCTGACACACTCCAGCCACATGAGGTCTAGCACTGTCCTGCATTAGGAGGAACCCAGGGGCAACCGCACCAGCATATGGTCTCACAAGGGGTCTGAGGATCTCATCTCTGGACCTAATGGCAGTCAGGCTACCTCTGGCGAGCACATGGAGGGCTGTGCGGCCCTCCAAAGAAATGCCACCCCACACCATTAATCAAATCAAATTAAATTTATTTGTAGCGCTTTTTACAACGGATGTTGTCACAAAGCAGCTTTACAGAGTTTCAGAAAAGACAAAGTTTCAACAGGACTGTAAGAATGTACAAAACCCCCCCGATGGGCAAGCCAGGGGCAACAGTGGCAAGGAGAACCTCCCTCAGAACTGAGGAAGAAACCTTGGGAGGAACCAGGCTCACCAGGGGGGACCCATCCTCCTCTGGTCAGACTACCTACAAGTGATTATACTACTAATATTAATAGCAGTAATATTGATATTAGGAATAACTAGGAGTCCATGAGAACATCAGCGTAGGGTGGGCAGCTGGTCCAAGGCAGGTGGTGGTAGCTGGGGCGTGGGCAGCTGGTCTGAAGTGGGTAGCAGGAGGGCTCAGCAGTCAGTCGTCCTTCAGTGTCCAGCGAGACATATGGGTGATTGTATTCTCGTAAAGAAAGCAGGGAGATGGAATTAGTTTTATTCTATCCGTTTGTACATAAACAGGGAATGTAAACATTTCCAGAGTGTGGCTAACGACTCCGGCAGATCTGACTATGACAGTTTAACTAACAGGAGAGAACCAGAAGGACACACAGACACGGCAGCACTCTGAGACAGTCTGGCATCCCTCCGCTCCACCGTCCACAAACCTGAGTGACCGCGTGCGAGCAGCGGGACGACAGCACCAGCGTCTCAGTTTACTATAATTCCCTGTGTCCATGGACCCCTGGATCTGCTGCCTTTATCTAGGGGGGAACATTAGCTACCAAAAGCTAAACTGAACAAGTGCGTTTTCAGCCTAGTCTTAAAGATTGAGACTGTGTCTGAGTCCCGAACAGTTTCTGGAAGATCATTCCAGAGTTTGGGGGCTTTATAAGAAAAAGCTCTTCCCCCAGCTGCGAGTCGGCAAGCTTTAAGATTAAATCTGGTAATTTACTTCTTGCTAATTTTGGACCCAGAAGGAGAACCTCTGTTTTGTTACTGTTTAATAGGAGGAAGTTGCGTGACATCCAGCCTTTCACGTCTTTTACACAGTCCTCTATTTTCTTTAACCTGTGTTGGTCATCAGGCTTGGCTGATCTGTACAGTTGAGTATCGTCTGCATAGCAATGAAAGTTTACGCCATGGTTACTTATAACTGTGCCTAACGGTAACATGTATAGTGTAAATAATAATGGTCCTAATACAGGGTTCTTGCACCATTTTAAAAGTAAAATTTAAGGCTTTTAAAGACATTCTAAGACCTCAATACATATAATTTAAGACCCAAAAATGTCATAAAAAATAATTTGGTAGAAAATATTCAATTTATTGTCTCCCACATTGGAAAGCAAAACTTAATTGTTATCAACAATCTTTTCAATTTTGTTCCTTTGTGATGCAGAACAGCCAGCATAAGATACATAAGCTGCATTACATTAAACAACACACTGTAGAAACCATACAGAATTATAAAATAACACAAAGCATACTGCGTTGTAAATAAGCTAAAAACAGCTTGTTTGCAAAACAACACAAAATGTTATCACATGAATCTTAGAGAGAAACAGGTCAAATTCAAGAGGTCAAAATTCTCTTCAAGACATGTAGCGTAGCTCTGCCACTCTCTTCTCAATTTCATGGTCTAGGTCCATCAACTCCCCTCTCTTGTCCTTGCATCTTTTTCACATGGAGTTGGATTTAGTGATGAGCTCTGCCATCTTGAAACAGGTAGTGCAGGGCTTTCAGAGCTTTTTCAACTTGCCAAACCGTGAAGCCATTCTTGAATGAGTTGTGCATTGTGTGAAGGCCACAACTTCCAATTATTTGTAGTTGGGCTCCACCACACTGCTCTCTGTGTTCCTCTTGTAAGAGTTCAACAAACCTCCAATTAACACTGGGCCCATCCATCGAGAGTGAGAGCATGTTGTTCAGATTCAGCTCTTTTGTACCTTCCTGCACATATAAGGGGTGGAAGAGGTTTTAAATTCAATGTGCCAGGTAATCCACATTAGATTAAAAAATGGTTCCATTAGTGTAAGGATGATACTACTACTACTAATAATAATAATAATAAAAATAACAGCTTATATAGCAGAGATCAAAAAACATCCGTCAAAACACCCATCTTAATTGTGATAATCACAAGTATTCTTTTGCTATTATTTGTTATTTTAACGATTTCTTGCTTATACATACACTCATACATCATACACATTAAAATTACTGTGTGTGTATTATTATTTCTACAGGTTCACTAACTGGTAAAATCATGTATTCTGTGCTAAAATACAACAATTCTAATCTGTACTTACAACATGGCTTGATTCTGCATCTTAAAGAGTTCATTTGCAAAACAGATCAAATCCATTTGTTATTGATGAAAACGCTTGATTTTTATTGTGCTTTGCAGATTCGCAAAAAAACAGTTTTTCAAATTCTATTTAATTCATAAGTCATGTGTTATTGTGCATTGAACGCACTATCAATAAAAAAATACATATTTAGTAATAAAAATGGAGATGGTTTTTGCAAATGAACTCTTTATAGCTCTTAGGTGAATGTTTACAGTTGATATAGCAACAAGTGACAGCCGTTACCAGCTGTTAGCTAGATTTGCCCAACAGTCTGAACGACCCCCCCCAAAAAAATCACAAAACGCCAGATTTCAACAAAATCAACTACCAACAGTTTCACCCCTTAAACTCCGAGCTACCGAGCTGCGAACAGAACAGTGCTAGACAATTTCAGACACAGTCGTGAAGCTACTTACACTGACATGTCCCAACACGTCCTCGGCTCTGACCCATGAACTCCGACCCACAGCAGCGGGAGAGGACCTGCTGTGCGCCCGTCTCAACAGCAGCGCCACATTCGGCGATACATGCGGTTTTATTTCCACCACAGCTGAGTGACTCTGCAAGCTGGGAATCGGGGAACATGGCAGCCAAGCCTCCACTCACCTCCTCATTAGATTTCAATGAGCTGCGCCTCATTACGGTGTGGAGAACCCGAATGACCTCTGCCGTTTGCGTCTCTGGCGGTGAAACACAGTGTTTAATAGTGGACTGAGAGGCGGCGTCTGAACCTGCAGCATCAGCCCGGCCTCGCTCTCTTCAGCTGCGGCTCGACGGCTTTGACCCCCACGGTCCCTAAAGAAACAGTGCCAGCCACATCCTAAGCGCTTCCTCTTCCATCCATCTGTCGTTAAATTGCCACTTTCCCGTCCTTCCCTGCATCACCGCTCACCTCGACAACCGCGAACGGTCACGCCGCCCGACGCCAGGCGTCTGTCGCACACGTACCGTAAAGCGATTGTGCGCGCGGGCTCTCATTTTCTACAAAGTTAATCAATCAATTACACTATTAGACGCTTTACCACTGCGTTTCCCATCGGCATTAAACTCACCATCCCAATATTTAATACCTACAGCTCATTTACGGTGAATGTAAGACAATATTACACCTTAATTAATGATATTTAATTTAAGACATTTTAAGACTTTTTAAGGACCCACGGGAACCCTGATATGGGCTGAATTTGTCGTCTAATATTTTCAATTTTGTTATTAAGTCCATAAAAACTTCACTGGTGAGAGTTGCTGGGATTTCTGGTTCAGTACCTGCCTGATTTTGTGTGATTTGGGAAATCACATTAAACAGAACTCTAGGATTATACTTATTATTCTCGATCAGCGAGGCCAGATATGCTGAGCGAGCTTCAGTGAGAGCATTTCTATCCTCTATAAGGCCGTCCTTCCAGGCAGAGCGGAACACTTCCAGCTTGGTTTGACGCCATTTCCGCTCTAATTTCCGAGCTGTTTGTTTTAAGGTCCGGGTTTTATCGTTGTACCACGGGGCTTTTTCTGCCTTATTCTTTTTATTTTAAGTGGGGCCACATTTTCTAAAGTGGATCTGAAGGTATTTTCTAAATAATCGGTTAGTAAATCTAGTTCCATTGGATCTGATGGAGTTTAGACTGGGGTTGAAAGCTCTGGGAGATTTTCTATAAATTGTAGGGCGGTAGAAGGTTTTATTGAGCGCTTTGTTGAATAACGAGGGGACGTATATATGTTATGGCTCAGTCGTAGCTCATATGAATTTAGGTAATGGTCGGAGATCGCTGAGGTTTGCGGGAGGATATTAAGCTTGTCTATGTTAAGACCTCGTGTCAAAACTAAATCTAACGTATGACTACAGTCGTGTGTAGGCCCTGCTGCATTTTGGGTAAAACCAACAAGACATGAGTTTAATGATCTTATATTAAGTAGTCCAAGTTTTACTGAATTTACTGAATTACTGACCCACTGCCAAACCGGTCATGCTGAAGGAGGTTGCAGGCAGCAGATCGCTCTCCACGGCGTCTCCAGACTCTGTCACGTCTGTCACATGTGATCAGTGTGAACCTGCTTTCATCTGTGAAGATCACAGGGCGCCAGTGGCCAATTTGCCAATCCTGGTGTTCTCTGGCAAATGCTCTGGCAGTGCTCCTCCTGTTCCTCCTTGCACAAAGGTGGAGGTAGCGGTCCTCCTGCTGGGTTGTTGCCCTCCTACGGCCTCCTCCACGTCTCCTTGTGTACTGGCCTGTCTCCTGGTAGTGCCTCCAGCCTCTGGACACTACGCTGACAGACACAGCAAACCTTCTTGCCACAGCTCGCATTGATGTGCCATCCTGGATGGCTTATTGGTAGGGGTATGGGGATGGGGGGACTGGTCTGACTCAGTGGTAGGGGTATGGGGATGGGAGATGGGTCTGACTCATCGGTAGGGGTATGGGGACAGGGGGACGGGTCTGACTCATTGGTAGGGGTATGGGGACGGGGGGACGGGTCTGACTCATTGGTAGGGGTATGGGAGATGGGTCTGACTCATCGGTAGGGGTGTGGGGACGGGGGGACGGGTCTGACTCATTGGTGGGGGTATGGGGACGGGGGGACGGGTCTGACTCAGTGGTAGGGGTATGGGGACGGGGGGACTGGTCTGACTCAGTGGTAGGGGTATGGGGATGGGAGATGGGTCTGACTCATCGGTAGGGGTATGGGGACAGGGGGATGGGTCTGACTCATTGGTAGGGGTATGGGGACGGGGGGACTGGTCTGACTCATCGGTAGGGGTATGGGGGCGGGTCTGACTCATTGGTAGGGGGATTTGGATGGGGGGCGGGTCTGACTCAGTGGTAGGGGTATGGGGACGGGGGGACGGGTCTGACTCAGTGGTAGGGGTATGGGGACGGGGGGACGGGTCTGACTCAGTGGTAGGGGTATGGGGATGGGTCTGACTCATTGGTAGGGGTATGGGGATGGGAGATGGGTCTGACTCATTGGTAGGGGTATGGGAAGTTAGCAAGTACCATTCACACCTGGTTTGGAAGCAAGACTGAACCATTTCATGTATATGGGGGTAATACAGAGGCTCTCTGGACGTTTAGTTTTTGCCAAAAACAACAAAGGAAAAAGAAGCCTTTAGTTTTATATGTATGTTGTAAATAGAATATTCTATTAATGATAAAAAGTTAATAATTTAATATGAAAAAAACAAACATTTTAAGAATTTTTAGAGCCCCTGTCAGTCTCAGGCCCTAAGAATCGTCCTAACTACCCCCTGGCTTGATAAGGTCAGCACCCTGTTGACCGTTTGCCACTGCTGGTCCACCCTTGGATCACCTAGATTATTGTCCTGCATACAACCTCAAACTAGATTTTTAATGCACACAGATGTTTGTGAGTGGAAACTGAGCGTTGATACGTGGAATTTTGTCTATTACTCTGCTCAACCACAATTTGGCCACACAGAAAAATCCTCAACAAAACACAAGTGGGATGCCAGCTTTGCCATCAGTGGTCCACTATCCTCTTGCTATCAGGGCCCCATACAGAGCCTCTGACCATATTGATACAAGTAGCATCCCCACCTGGACTGCAGAGGGAACCACACTGAAACTACACAACAACAGATCCTGATATATATTTTTTATTTAATGATTTCAACTTTGCAAGTAATGCAAACAGGTGAGAGGTAAAAAAGGTGAGACTTTACACTATAAAAGTACAGTGAGATGTTTGAAGCAAGGCTGTAGGTGCACAATCAAATGTAAAACTGTAAAGTATAAAAGTACAAAACACAGAAATTTTTGGAAGATACTCACTTCACATGCTTATTTCTAGTTAATGCAAATATATTTGCAGCTGCCTGAACAATAATTCTATCAGCCATTACGGGGTAAAACAAACTTACATAAAACATAAGAGGCATCACAAAACATCTAACATTGTACTTATAAGTTGCATGTAAAGAAAACTCACAACTTTTAAGGCTAGTTTAACTTGATATAATGTAGACATTGACAATCACATATGGAAAATGACTGGGTGTTAATCAGCATGGCTACAGTATGTTTAATCTGGCATTGGGCTGAGTTTTTCCTAACTGAGTTAACACGGCCACCAACCAAAAACACCCGCGGAGCACAAATGTCAGATTAAACACACCCCAAGCGTGATTTTTTAAAACTAAGGAATATGTTTGTTTTGTTTGTCACAAAACCCAAAATATCGTGAGTGGACATTTTCACATTCCTTTGCCACATCACCTTAGAAAAACTGGGCTAAACAGTGGCTACCTACATATATTGTAAGCATATATCGGTCCACTGGTTCCATACGGTGGCTGCCTGCTGACTGTTTGCCACGGCTGAACCACCCTCAGACCATCCAGATTAATGTCCTGCATAGAAGGTCTAAATCATTTTTAATCTTTCATAACTCCAACAACCGGTGTCCTCAGTTCACAAACGTGCTCCTGTCTCAAATTTCTTGAATATGTTGCAAGAATCAAACTTAGTTAACTAGTTAATTAACTAGTTGAAACATTAAATATCATGTATGTGTACTCTCTTCAATTGTATACAGCTCAAAAAGGATTAGCAAGTGACTTTCTATTTGTGTCTTATCAACAGTGAAATTTTTGGAGAGGGTTTGTGCGCATCATACATACAGCTAATGATTCTACCTTCTGTCTGATTGTAGCTTTTCGCTCTTATATTGCAGCTACTTTACATCTTGTTTCCAATTTGCTGTTGTTAGTTTGCTGCTCATCAATACACCCATAGGTCTCCTACGAGTATGGTGGGTTGGTTAGTGTAGCGGGTAACACCGCTGCCTTCTACGCTGTAGACTGGGCTTCAATCCCTGCCTGGGTAACCACCCTACACTGTACCAATAAGAGTCCTTGGGCAAGACTCCTTTGCCTGCCTGTGTAAAATGATCACACTGTAAGTCGCTCTGGATAAGAGCGTCTGTCAAATGCCGTAAATGTAAAATGTAAATGAGTACCGTCCTGAAGGGAGACTATGCTGTCGTTATGAATATCTTCACATATAACCATAAATTCACAATTATCAGCTGTTAAAGACAATCATATAACGAGGAGGGCATACAGCTCCACAACTTTCTTGAACCTTTTTCACCTTCTGTATCTGCAGTGTTGTTTGGGTAGATTTCTGCTTAGTGGATGCTGCTCCTGTAGACGCTGTTCACAGAGGGGAACGTGAATTTGAGGGGGAAATAAATCTGTTGTATTGGTTTGTCCTCATATGTACATAATGCGTAATTTTTAAAATTTGAACCCATGTTTGAATATCGAACTTAACCGGTTTTAACCTGTGTTCAGAAATCAATTTTTGCCAGCCCTGTAACTCAAGTATGAATTATAGCAGTACTGCATAACAGAGTCAAGTTGTAGGCTGTTTATTCGTTTGGGGGAGGAGAATACTTGTTTCACAGTTTGACTGTGACATTAAGATGGCTGGGTTAAACAAAGTGCATCCAGATAAATGCATTATTAACAGCTTCATAGTTTAAAGCCATATTAAAATGGGATTCATTTATTATGAGAAAATAAGGTCATGTAATGTAATTATTACCAGTGTTTCTCAGTAATTTCAGTCCTGTCCGAATGTGCCATGTCAGTCATTTTTACCAATAGTTCACTCCTGCCTCAGTAAAGATTTTGTCGTCTTTTACCGTCTATAAAATGAGCCATAAAAATAAGATCAGGTCATATGAATCCCATATGAATCGACATGCCACCACATCCTGTGGAAATGGGCTTTCTCAACTACTGAGAGACTCAAAAAAGCATTTACATGTGTTCTCAGATGAAGCTGAATTTTCTTGTTCAAATTTTCCTGTTCCTCCTGAAATGGGGTGGTGGTTAATTTGATGCCGGAATGTGAAAATCATTTAATGGGAAAATTCTAACAGGAAGCTGGTTGAAAGTGTTAGAGTGCATAGCCGTGTCAGCTTTGCTATTTCACTATGACTCCGCAATAATCACTGAAAGCGGAGTGTGTTTCTCATTTTTGTTTAAAGATATGCTGAGTTGCTTTTATCAAGGAGAGACTGAGGGCTTCGGCCTTGAGGCCTGAATGGGAAGTTCCATGGGTTCCAGAACATTTTGTCATATACTGTCTGTTCATGTTTTTTGTGCCAACACCTGCCTAAGGTGTGGGCCCTGAGCCAAGTGGGAGATATATAAACTCTGTGTCTTTGTGAATAAAGCTGAGTCTGTTAAACTCCATCTCCCCAGACTTGAGGCACCACGAGATCAGCAGAAGAAGGGTCTTTTATCTCCAACATTAGAAAGCTGACCTTAGCCTTATTGGTCTCTGTGGCTAAAACCAGACTGAGATGTTACTGTGCTGCCTCACTCGTAAAATTCTGAACATAAAAATTACAGGAAAAAGTTTGTTTTCACGCGTTGGTTGTGAATTCAGGCTACTGCGAGGCTAACGCTGCACTGCATTCACTAAAGACAGAAAAGTAAATAGTTAGAGTAACATCTTTTCTGGAGTAAATAGAGAGCACAAATGGAGTAGCCACTCCCATCTCCGTCATTTATACTGAGATTACTTCTCCCAGGCGAATCACTCATTAACAGTACAGACGTCCGGAGGTAAATTGGTATAACCCCACCTGCTCATGGAAAATCCCTTCCCAAGAGGTCTTACGTGAGGAAAAAGATGATACCAGTTGGGTTTCGGTATCCCAGCCACTTAAGGTTACGGTACCGGTATTGTTCCTCCCCCGATACATACATATACATTCATCTACGCTTAAACTGCTGGAGAAAATTTATGTGTTGTGACTGTTCTCCTCGTTCATAGTGCACTTATGATGCTTTAAAGAAATGGAATGTCTGAAGCTCCATCCACAGTCAGAGCAGTAATACGGTTTCTCTCCGGTGTGGATGCGCTGGTGTATTTGGAGATGACCCATTTGATTAAAACTCCTCCCGCAGTCTGAGCAACGATGGGGTTTTTCTCCAGTGTGAATGCGCTGGTGGAGCTGGAGATAACTCCTTAACGTAAAGCTCTTCCCGCACTCTGAGCACTGATACGGCTTCTCTCCTGTGTGGATGCGCTGATGTGCTTTGAAATGGCTCTGCTGATTAAAACTCTTCCCGCACTCTGAGCAGTGAAAGGGTTTCTCCCCTGTGTGAATGCGCTGGTGTATTCGGAGAGTGTCTCCAGTACAAAAGCTCTTCCCACAGTCGGAACAGCAATACGGTTTCTCTTCTTTGTGGATGCGCTGGTGTCTCAGGAGACTACTGTGTGTGGTAAAACTCTTTCCACAGTCTGAGCAGGGATACGGTTTCTCTCCAGTGTGAATGCGCTGGTGTGTTTGGAGATGATTCTGTCGATTAAAGCTCTTCCCACAGTCTGAGCACTGATAGGGTTTCTCTCCCGTGTGAATGCGCTGGTGTACTCTGAGAATACTCTGCTGAGTAAAACTCCTACCACAGTCCAGGCAGTGGTGATTTCTCTCCTTGCCTGCGTGTTTCTCAGCTTGTCTGTGAGATGTCTTAGTGTGAAGAGAACCAGAGGATGTTTTCGGAGTCCTCCAGCTTCTTTTGGACACCATACTCTCACACTTCGTTTGACCTCCCTTCAACTGCTTGACACGAAGGAAAGTGGACGCCAGCAACAGGAGAGAAATGCAACTAGACAGCACTCCTGGAAAAGAAAAAACAAATTCCTTTTTTTTGAAGTTCGGTGGAACAACATTAATCGAGACTGTACCTCATGCACACAACATACAGCTAGTTTTACTTAAAATTGTCAATAATCTGAATTGAACAGAAAAACAAACCAAAAATAAAGCTTTAAAGGTTCTCAGGATGTTTTTGATCAGCTGAATTCTGACTCCCCTTCACTTGAACGAGTCAGTCCATGTATATTACTGTCGCCAATTACATTCAGAATATGTTTTTTATTTATAAATAACTGTGAGTTTTGAATTTTCTGGTTAGAGATTATGTTCATGCATATTAAAACAAAAACAGGGAACATAGGCTAACATTTATACAACTGTGTGATGTGCATGCACACTAAGAGGACTCGGATTCTGCTGGGCTGTCTGAATTCAACACAACAGCTGATGTCTAAAGCAGGGGTGGGGTGGAGAACTCCAGTCCTGGAGAGCCTGAACTCACCTGCGCAGTTTGGTCAGTTTCCCGCTCCAACACACCTGATTAAACTCAGCAGCTAATTGCTTGGTTTAGTTGCTAAGAGTGTTAAGAGAAGGAAAATTGCCAAATTGTGCTGGACACCGGCCCCTGGACCCTCCAGGACTGTAGTTTGCCACCCCTGCTCTGCTTATAATTTGATTGCTCAGTGGAGCATTACTTTAGTCCAGGGGTGTCCAATCTTATCCACAAAGGGCCAGTGTGGCTGCAGGTTTTCACTCCAAACTAGCTGGTGTTCACCTGATTATACCTCTTTAATCAGTTGGTTTCAGTCTTCAAACTGCTGACCACATGATTTCCTGCTGTGTTGGAGTGAAAACCTGCAGCCACACTAGCCCTCAGTGGAAAAGATTGGACACCTGTACTTTAATCCATCAGCCACTGACCAACAACCCTCACCCAGGAACTATTTCCCATTACCAGGGTGAATAATTACTAGAAACCTCTTTTTAATCTGCTTTCCTTGGTTTTGGTTGCAGCAGTCCCATATAGATATATCACTAGCATGGCTACCAGATCAAGCAAAATCAAAGAAACCAGTCCATTCAACTGTTCAGATGGTCAAGCTCTCAGGTAAAAAAACTGGTGAGCTTGGCTACCAGAAATGTTCTGAGGAAGAACACACACAACTCCACGTTTTTGTGTGAACCTTCTATTATATCAGCCCACATACTGACACTGTTAGAGTAGCAGAGAACCATTTCTCTTCATAATGTAGCAGAGAACCATTTCTCTTCATAATGTAGCAGAGAACCATTTCTCTTCATAATGTAGCAGAGAAACATTTCTCTTCATAATGTAGCAGAGAACCATTTCTCTTAGGGATCGAATTGGCAATTTTTGCCCACAAGCAAAGTGGTAATTCTCCACCATACAGAAGCACTGAAAACCAGTACAGTCAATTAACAGGGGTGTCTAAAATATATATTGTAAAGAAAATCGACAAATGCTGTATATTTAGCATCTCTGAGTATGAATAACCCCACAGGCTGGGTCATGAGTTACCCTAGCACATGGTCACTCTGATCCATCACCGGGTTACTGTCTAATTTTTTTGTTTGTATGTTTATAATTTAATGTTATACATTATTTCTTTTCTCCTTACCATCAAACTATTGACACACTGTAAATAAAGTTATAGTTACTTCTGTTTTCCGTCGTTAACGAGTATTTATTTCTCATTACTTCGGCGAGGATGAAGAGCTGAGGATGCGTTTTTGTCCAATTAGTCTCTCCACATTACATCTGTTTACACCTGCATTTTGGCTTGTAGATGATTTTATCCTGCAGTGGATGATGAATCAAAGCCAGCTGTTGAGTTGCTGACAAGGACCCAGCTGCACACATAAAGATGGTTCTTCAAGGGTTCTTTAGTAAAGGCAATGGTTCTATTTAGACCACGAATGCTCAAAGAACCATTTGCATGCTTAAATAGTTCTTTGCACAATGAATTGTGCATCTGCTTTTTACAGAAGAATCCTGTTTGGTGCTACATAGACCTATTTTCAAATATGGTTCTAAATAGAACCATACACATTCTCCATCAATCTGGAAAAAAAAAACATTTACTAAAGAACCCTTGAGGAACTATCTTTTTAAGAGTGTAGGCTCATCATAAAACCACAATAGTAAACAGCACTGGGTCAGCGCATCTGCGCTCTCCTCATTGTATTTCTGACAGCACTTCAATGAAGCATTGAAACCCCCAACAGGCTCAGCGCAGCGTCTGGGTAGAAACCAAGCTCTGAGGATGAAGCTGTAAGTTCTCCTGTCCAGTGAAGTCTGGATTAAAGCTGCTCCTGAGCTGGTCTCCATATTCTCACCCTGCTGGTCAGAGAGTGAACATCTCCCCAAGCTTCAGTGAGCTGGAGCAGTAAAAGCCAGTGTAGAGAGCTGTTAATCAGGTTCTACCTCGATGAGAGCAGCTCCTGTTCGGCTCCTCCAACAACACTGTAGCGGCGCGGACCTGCTGACCACAGCGGAGCTTCTGCTTCTCCGCTTTACTGGGCTTGGAGAAGATCACTGATACAGTTAGCGCCCCCACCTGGACTGCAGGGGAACCGCAATAGAAACACGCTGTCACAGATCCTGGGCGTTATTTTTTATTCTTAAACATATTTTTATCTTAACTTGCTTTAAATCACAGAAGTAATCTTCATCACTATTAAATAAAGACTGTTAAATAAAATACTGTTAGTGAGAGATCACTAGAATAATTCAAAGAAAGGCCATAAAATGCTACACTACAGTAAAGCTGACAGACTGCAGCGCATTTTCACTCTGAGGCTAAACAGTGTTTTATATTTCAGTTTACTCTTCTAATGCAGCCCCAAAGGTTCGAGGTCAGTTTAACGGCAGGCTGATCCCCAACGCTGCTACCAGCCCAGCCCTAAAGGGCGCCGCCTCCGGACCAGCGCTGCTACCAGCCCAGCCCTAAAGGGCGCCGCCTCCGGACCAGCGCTGCTACCAGCCCAGCCCTAAAGGGCGCCGCATGTTCGGCCTCGTTTCTCGACTGTCCAATCAGCGCACGGCTCGAGTAATAACGCACCAATCATAGTGAAGGAAGCGTTCAGCATCCCGTGTTCTGTGGTTGCTATGGCAACGCGAACGTCCAATCAGCGCCGTGCTCGCGGTGCTGCGAGCCAATGGCAGCGCAGGAGACGCGGATACAGACCCGAGCTGAGATCAACAGGCCCAGGATTCAGAGCGCGTCACCACGAGCCGCTCACGCTTCAAACGGGCTCTCCTCCTTTCTGTTCTCTCCTATAAAATCCCGCGGCTCGTATTAGAGAGAATTCCACTCCGCACGCGCTCGTCTGGCTTTACATTAAGCTTTATTTAATAAAATTCAAGCCCGTGCAAAATCACCACAGACAGAACAGGAAACATGAATATTTCGCAGAGTAGGAGCATTTCACCCCCACAGCTCCACACGCGCCCCAAGGCGGACTCTCTACACCGCACAGCCAGTAAAGCACGAGGAGGTTTCCTTGCATGTTCACAGTCTTCATTGTTTAAATTCCTATAAGTGGTTTAAAACACTCTCTGAAGGAATCTGGAGGTTCTACAGCTGACCAGTCAGTCAACAGACTGACTGACCAGTCAGGAGGTTCTACAGCTGACCAGTCAGTCAACAGACTGACTGACCAGTCAGGAGGTTCTACAGCTGACCAGTCAGTCTGGGACAAACCGTCAACAGAATAAAAGTGTCTGTGGACGTAAGAAAGTTACACTACAAACACGGCAACTGTATTTATTCTACAATCAGACTGGACCAGGATCTGATTATCACGGTACACAGCTTTATGTTCTGGCGACGTCTTGATGTCTCATGGCTTGATGTCAGTTTCGTTTGTTTACAGCATGAGAATAAAAGAATTTAGCATAAATCTGAATTTTCGTCAAGGCGCAGTAAAATGCAGTAAAACACCCCCAAAATGCCCGGTTCTGATGTGAAAAATGGAATCCGAATATTTCCCATTTAATTTTTTTGCATTCGCTCGGAAAGAGCCTTCACATTCTCAGCAAAGCCCCTTCATCCCGGATCTAAAATCTCCAGTTGTGATATTTTATCTCCAAGCTTTGTTTGGACATGAGCCCGAATGAGTACTTATCTCAATCAGAATGACCTTCTCGAGGAATATTCAACTAAAGCCTTGGGTCACTACATGACTTTTAAAGTCCTAACAGATTATAACAGACTGGGTGTCTCACACCATCAGACTGGTTTTTGCAGATTTTTTGGGCAACCTAAATATTGTGGAAGAGAGAGAGAGATCACACATTACTCAACTTTTCAGCTGCTGAACGGAACTCACGGAACTCACAGAACTCACGGAACTCACGGAACTCACGGAACTCACGCGTTCTCCCTACTAGGAGATGCAAATAAACAAACGTGGAGCTGCTGCTGTTTTCTCAGACAGTAAAGAGGCAGGAGATAAACATGTTTAAGTGAGAATCACTGATGTAAAAATTAGATCAGTGGGATTTTTTTGTATTGAGTTTTAAATATTCATAAACTCAATTGTGCCCTAAACTCAGCTCATTAAAAAGCTTCTCTCCACATGTGAGAGACTTTGGCCATTTTTCTTTGTTTACTTGATGTATTTTCTTCTTTTTTGCTCGGTTTTCATTGGCTGTTGCAGGAATCTGTTCAGATTGACTCATTGATCACGAGATTACGTTCAGAATTGGGATGAAAAAAATCAAACATGTTTGATAAACTCCGCAGACTAGAGCCGACCAGCTCAGACTCAGATTGAGAATCAGGGCTAAAATAAAGGTAACAGTCGTGTAGTGTAACTCCAGCTTAAGGAACTGTGTCTTCAGAAAATAAGAGAAAAACACAACTGCAAATAGATTGGCATGTCTTGACTAAACAACAGCTGCATGTGGTTCTAGATAAACAACATTACAACAACAAATAATTCAAGAGAAGATTCCTCTTACTGCACAAAACGAATAAATAAGAAACATCACGCCTTTTGATGCAACACACTTATGTTTTGAACTTCCACATCTCTCTGAGGACACCTGTGTGACTTTAAAGTGCGTGAATACCTGAAGTTCCGTCCACACTGAGAGCACTGATAGGGCTTCTCTCCAGTGTGGATGCGCTGGTGTCTTTGGAAACTACCATGCGTAGTAAAGCTCTTCCCACAGTCTGAGCAGTAATACAGTTTCTCTCTGGTCCGAATGCACTGGTGTGTTTCAAGATGACCCTGTGTAACAAATCCGGTTCCACACTCTGAGCAGCGGTACGGTTTTTCTCCCGTGTGAACGCGGCCGTGTCTTCTGAGATTGCTGCTTTCGCTGAAACTCTTACCGCAGTGCGAACAATGAAAGGGTTTCTCTCCGGTGTGGATGCGCTGGTGGGTTCTGAGATGACTCAGGTGGTTGAAGCTCTTCCCACAGTCTGAGCACTGATACGGTTTCTCTCCTGTGTGAATGCGCTGGTGTATTTGGAAAGGACCGAGGTGAGTAAATCTCTTCCCGCACTCTGAGCAGTGGAACGGTTTCTCTTGGTTTCTGTGGATGTACTGGTGTCTTTGGAGATTACATGCATCGTTAAAACTCCGCCCACAGTCCGAGCACTGATACGGTCTCTCTCCTGTGTGAATGCGCTGGTGTCTCTGGAGACTACCGTTGGTAGTAAAGCCTTTTCCACAGTCCGAGCAGTGAAATGATTTTTGCCCTGTGTGAAGGCGCTGATGCATTCGGAAAGGACTCAGGTGACTAAATCTCTTCCCGCAGTCTGAGCAGTGAAACGGCTTCTCTCCTGTGTGGATGTACTGGTGTTCTTGTAGATGTTTATGTCGAGTAAAACTCCTTCCACACTCTGAGCAGTAATACGGTTTCTCTCCTGTGTGGGTGCGCTGGTGTCGTTGGAGATTACATGCATCATTAAAACATTTCCCACAGTCAAAGCAGTGATACGGTTTCTCTCCTGTGTGGATGCGCTGGTGTCTTTGGAGACTACCAAGTGTAGTAAAGCTCTTCCCGCAGTCTGAACAGTGAAAAGGTTTCTCTCCTGTGTGAATGCGCTGGTGTGTTTGGAGATGGTTCAGTTGGTTAAAACTTGTTCCACACTGTGAGCAATGAAACGGTTTCTCAGCTGTGTGAATGCGCTGGTGTATTCTGAGAATACTCTGCTGAGTAAAACTCTTCCCACACTCTACGCAGTGGTGATTTCTCTCCTTGCCTGCATTCTTCTTCCTTTGTCTGTAAGATGTCTTAGTGTTGAGAGTATCAGAAGATGTCTTCAGAGAGCTGGAGCTTCTCTTGGACAGCATACTCACACTTCATTTCATCTGATGCATTAGTGTTGGTGGGAATGCTCTCAATGTGTTTGTGGAGGTAAATTGCTGGAAAAGAAAAAGAATGATTAATTTTAAAAAACAATGTGAAACAACATTATTCAACACTGTACTTAGTGCGCACATTGGACACTTATGCAGTTCAAGAAGATTCTAAAATTCACCAGTTTTCTCTTATTTGGTATTTGTTCTTAGGTAAGAACAGAATCTTCATTTCTTTGTTTTCCTGATGTTTTTACTCATTCCCTTAATTAAAAAAAACTAAATACACACCCCCCCAAAAAAACCCAGAATCTACACATTCAAGAGCACACAGTTGAGAACAGTTCTGCGCTTTAAGAACGCGACAACAATCTGACGTAGACCTTTTCTTAGGACCTTTCTCAAGAATACACTTAGGGAGATATTGGGGAATAAGTTCAAGTGTTCAGTTGGTTTTATATAAAATAAACAATTGAATAGACAAAAGGTAAAACAAACAGAAAAACGTTTTACTGGTTCTCAGGCCATTAAAAGGTATAGGGCTGAATTCCAACTCCCCTACATGTGCACACCACAGGTACACGGACACCACCGATTAAGCTCAGAATTCCTGTTGTATACATGAATAGCTGTTATTCTTGAATTTACTAACTATATATGCTGGTGTGCCAGACATCATGGGACAGTAGTGTGTAAATTGATTATGAAGTAGTGTTGCCTCAGGCTTAGGAACACCCACATATGTTTAAGTTGAAAGGTTGAACACTGGGTAATGTGCTCATGCCAAGGCGAATTGAATTATCAGAGTTTGAACAAGGCAAGGCAGTGGGTTCCAGACAAATGAGAAACTGCATTTCTGATTGCGCAGCTACTGACCATTCCCTGCTCCACAGGGTCACTTGTATACCAGGGATACATCATAGAGGGCATTACCACCCACAGTGGACAGCACAGTGGCCGCCCAAGGGTGCTTAATGATCGTGGCTGGTGGCATCCGGCTACAATTGTCTGACAGAAAAGCGACTGGCAGAAATCACATCCACAGTCAACACAGGAGCAGAAGACACACTAGAGTGCCTCTGTTAACACAACGACACTGGACACAGCACCTCACTTGGGCTCATGAGGTTGCTAACTGGACCATTACAGCCCTTCGTGGACTTCAGGTACCCCCACAACGATCCGATATTTCAGCAGGATAATGGCCCATTCGCACCCAAGATCCTGCACCTCCAAACACCAAAGTGCTGTGAGTGGAAATCCTGACGGCATGGCTCAACATCCCTCCAGAAGTCTTCTGTCCACTCCTGCAATTAACACCACGTAGAGAGGATGCACTTCGCTGGGCTAGAGGGCTCCCACATGATACTAGTACCTGTCCCATGAATTCTGGCATGTCAGTGTACATTTGTTTATGAACAGCATCAACAGAAATAGGGAATGTAAGCTAGAATTCATATAACTGCATGAAGTTCACGCACATTAAGGGGATTTAATTTCTGTGACAGTCTGAATTCAGCACAACATCTGCTTCAAGTGTCTGCCCACAACTGATTTGCTCGCCATTACATTAGCATAACAGCTGCTGACCAGCAACTATCAGCTGCATCTGAAGAGTTCCTATTAACGTCCGTTATCTATCTGCTTTCTTAGCTTTGCCTGATCTGTAGCCCACAATCTTATTAGATATACCAGCAGAGCTGACTGGCATGTGGACCTGCATGGCTACTAGATCAGGCAAAATCAAGGAAAGCAGATTAAATATTTCAGTATATCTGTGCATATATTTACACTGTTAACACGTTAAATTCAGCACATGGTTCTATTATTGGTTTAGAATAACTGCTTCTTGTGCGCTCAACTTCTTCATGAAGCAGTGAAGTATTTCTGTTCCAGATCAGCTTGACTACACACTTTAAAAAGATGGTTCCTCAAGGGTTCTTTAGTAAAGAAACTGGTTCTGTATAAACCCATGAGCATTCAAAGAACCCTTCACATGCTTAACGGGTTTTATAATGATTTAATAATAGTTCATCAGATTGGGGGAGAATGTGATGGTTCTTCTGTTACAAGCTTGACACCACTGGTGCTGCATCAAATCCTTTTCAAAAACGTTCTATACAGAACTACATACACACACACACAACACATTCTCCCTTAATCTAAAGAACATATTCACCATGTAAAGAGCCATGCGACGGGTCTTGGAGGGTTCACGATTCTATGTAGAACCATGGTTCTATTGTTGTAGAATCTTTTTTTTATTTTGCTTGAAGCAAAAGTAGCAGTTCTCTACTAAATCACCACTGATAACTACAACAAATGTTACTCAGTTGACAGAGGTCAGATCTATAAACCAGTGCTATGTCACTACATAACAGAAAAGCTGATGGATTACACGAATGACAGGGTGGGTCATAACCACCAAACGACTGCTCAGGAATGACTGTTCAATAACAAAAAAAGCAGACAACAAAACATACAACATCGTTCACACTCAAAACAGCAGCTTATCAAAAGTAGTGTATGAACACACAGACAGGAGAGATGCTTCACATCAGTTAGTTATATAACTCAGTGACTAGGCTGACGTTAACCAACTACAATACAGTTATGACCAATTACATCCACTTAAACTGACCAGGAGGGCATCCTGTTATGCAGTGACCCAGCACTGGGTGATGGATCTGACCTCCCTGCTGAAAAAGACACAGCGGTGTCTGAGAGTCTCTAATGGTATCCTGTGCTGTCCTGATGGGTTGCTATCACATGGTAAAGGATCCTAATGGTTTAACAGGTGTTCTGGTCCCAGACGTACCTGACCGATTTCTAATAGGATCTAAAAGGTGTCCTACAGGAAGTTAGTGGTCTCTAATAAAAACCCTTAACCCAATTCCCATTAAAAAGCAAAACCATCAAGTTTTAATCAAGTTTTAGTGGTTCTTTTTGGTGCTACACAGAACCATTTTCAAAGGGATTCTAGACAGAACCATAAATATTCTCCATCAATCTGAAAAGCCACATAAACATAAAAAGGTTCTATATAAAACTCGTGGTTCAAAACATCTTCTTCAGAACCATCTTCTGGCTGTGCTGAGCTAAAATACTGCACTGTCAACACTGCAGGATTAAACCCCAATAGGCTCAACGCAGCGTCTGTGTAGAAACCAAGCTCTGAGGATGAAGCTGTAAGTTCTCCTGTCCAGTGAAATCTGGATTAAAGCTGCTCCTGAGCTGGTCTCCATATTCTCACCCTGCTTTTCAGAGAGTGAACATCTCCCCAAGCTTCAGTGAGCTGGAGCAGTAAAAGCCAGTGTAGAGAGCTGTTAATCAGGTTCTACCTCGATGAGAGCAGCTCCTGTTCGGCTCCTCCAACAACACTGTAGCAGCGCAGAGGGGCGGACCTGCTGACCACAGCGGAGCTTCTGCTTCTCTGCTTTACTGGGCTTGGAGAAGATCACAGATACAGTTAGCGCCCCCACCTGGACTGCAGAGGAACTACACTGATACAGTTAGTGCCCCCACCTGGACTGCAGGGGAACCACACTGATACAGTTAGCGCCCCCACCTGGACTGCAGAGGAACCACACTGATACCCCAACCTGATAGAACACCTTTGGGATGAATTAGAGTGGAGACTGTGAGCCAGACCTTCTCCTCCAACATCAGTGTCTGACCTCACAAATGAGCTTCTGGAAGAACGGTCAAAAATTCCCATAAACACTCCTAACCCTTGTGGAAAGCCTTCCCAGAAGAGCTGAAGCTGTTATAGCTGCAAAGGGTGGGCCGAGATCATATTAAACCCTATGGATTAAGAATGGGACGTCACTTGAGTTCATATGCGTGTGAAGCCAGACGACCGAATACTTTTGGAAATATAGTGTACGTCGGGCTTATATCTCCAGGACTCTGAGGTAAACGGGTAAACCACATGTTCGTACTCCTGTTGTAGATCGGGTGAATACAGCGTCTCAGAGCGTTTAAGGTTAAGCTTGACTCTGTCGTTCGTCTAGTCGGTGACTGAGACTGAGCTTAGCTTGAAACATAGGGATCTATTTTGATTACTGTTTTCTGAAGGTTTGTTAGAATTTGTAGCCAGATGGAAAAGAATATATATATATATTTAAACAGACCTTGAACTTGTGATGAAAGGTTGTTTTAAATTTTAAAATAAAAATGTAATTTCTGAAAAACTGACAATTAATTATTATTATTATTATTGTTGTTGTTGAAAAACTTCCTTTTGAATTAAATAATAATTTCATGTTACCATTAGAAAAAACTGGTTATTAAATATGAGAACCTTTATTAAACATACAGTGCACATATTCTATATAATGTTATCAACTTAATGCTATTTAATAATTACAGATATATGAAGTGTGCACTCACAGAACTGAATATCTCTGCATTTCTACAAAATCTCACTAAACGGTTTTATTTACGGAATTTCACATGTAAACACCCAGCTTGTGTATCTGGTAGTGGACCTTTATTATTAACAGATCACTTGTAATCATTTCAAAGGCTACAGAAACATTTTTGCTAAATATATGAAGTTCAGAGTTTCTGCAAAATAAACCACAACAGTGGAACATGTTATAAAACAATGATAATACTAAAATAAAAAAATGGATGAATCTATTTTCAGCTCCATCATTTTAGCCACCCTTTGTAAAGATGGATAAAGGAGGTCATGGGAGAAACTGTGGTTAATTAGTTTGATCTCACACTGAAAATACGAGACAAACATAACATTTATAAATATTCGGTTTAGTGTAAGAAAGAAACCATGTGCCACAAGCACTGGCACCTCTACACTTACGCACAATACGAGTCCGGCATGCCTTATAATGATCTATTTCTAGACCTGTAAGGTTCACAGGGCCTTTGGTTGTTCTCCAGACACACTGCCAAGCTTTTTACGATTCCATAGACTCCATGAAGTAGAAGGTGTCCTACCAGATCTTACCACATACACTGTTAGAAATAAAGGTTCTGTTTAGTTTTTGTTCATCAGGGTACAAACAGTGTAGATGTTCCCTCAGAGTAAAAGCCGGGAGGCGAGGCGGGGTGTGTGGAGTCAGTCCAGCTTAGAACAGATCGTTTCAGTGGATTATGGTTCAGTTATGTTCCCTGACTGAAGGCACTGAGACGGAGCCCTAAGGGTTCCACCCCAATGATCAGAGGAGAACTGACCCAGAGACAGTCTAGAACCTTTATTTCTGAGAGTGAACTTAAACTTATGCATGGGGTTTGTGTTCTTTTCTATTCATTCGTTCCTTCTAGTCATTCTTTCAAACATCCAACCCACCTTGAGTGTTTCCTGCTGCCCGGTTCCAGTATCCCCTGATTATCTGGTCCTGGTGTCCCACTGTCCTGCTTATTTTAGGGCCACTCCTGCTTTAACACACGCACTCCTACTCAGTAATGCGCCGTTAATGAGCCGATGAGCTGACCAGGTGTGCTGGAAGCAGGGAAAACACTGAAAGGTGCAGGACACTGGACCTCCAGGACCAGGACTGAGACACGGCTCTAACACCAGCTGTTATACTGGTATAACAGAATGGATGCTACACTGTAATCATTTATCAGTTATTATAGTTAAATAATAAAAAAACACTTACCGTATTTTCCGGATTATACGTCGCACCGGAGTATAAATCGCATTTTTTTTGGGGGGGGATTTAATAAAATCCAAGTTAACGTAACATGAACAGTTATTCAGATAACAATGACAAACTATAACAAAGAACATGCTAACAAGTTTATCAAACCATTTTTATCAAAGTTTATATCACTCCAAATCATCAAATCCATTGAACTCTTCATCCTCAGTGTCACTTATGAACAACTCCGCTAACTCTGGAGGTGGACGAAGCGCCGCTTCCTCTTCTTCGTCGCTTTTGTCAGACTCGTCGTCAGTTACATTTGCAATTATTCCAGCCTTTCTGAATCCCAGCAGGATGCTTTCGGTTTTCACGGAAGCCCATGCTTTGCTGATCCATTCAATGACTTCCGAGAACGTAGCGTGGCGCATTCTCCCGGTTGCCGTGAAGTCCGTATTTTCCGGACTATAAGTCGCTCCGGAGTATAAATCGCACCCCTGGCCAAACTATGAAAAAAAGTGCGACTTATAATCCGGAAAATACGGTAACTAAGCCACATCAAAGCATTAATAATTAGCATTAATAATCCCATTTTAAGATAAAAATAAAATACCAATATTTTAATAAACATCTGAGCTAAATTTGCCTTCTGTTAAGGTGGCGTGCTCCAGGATCTTTATGACTAAATGATGGTGAATATTAATTGGGCATTAGTTTAGACAGAGTCCATGACAATTAGGAGAAGGTGACCATGAAGATTCATCAAGCAAACATTTTCATTGTATGAATAAACTAATAACTTTGAAATAGTGACACTAAACTGTCCCTCTGCCTGGCACAGTAAACAATTTTAATAATATAATAAGATCATATTAATATTTTTCACTGCAAACAGATAAAAAACTTCACATCAACCACCCACAGCAGAAACTGGGCTCCAGTGACTCCGAACTGACAAGTCAATCATTCATTTGATCGAAACTTAAATTTAGATACAAATGCTGACGTATGAAGTGTTTACAAATATACACAATTCATTTACAATTATGCAAGGCATGATGATCACACTAATACGGGCATGATGATCACACTAATACGGGCATGATAATCACACTAATACGGGCATGATAATCACACTAATACGGGCATGATAATCACACTAATACGGGCATGATAATCACACTAATACGGGCATGATAATCACACTAATACGGGCATGATAATCACACTAATACGGGCATGATAATCACACTAATACAGGCATGATAATCACACTAATACGGGCATGATGATCACACTAATACGGGCATGATAATCACACTAATACGGGCATGATAATCACACTAATACGGGCATGATAATCACACTAATACGGGCATGATAATCACACTAATACGGGCATGATAATCACACTAATACAGGCATGATAATCACACTAATACGGGCATGATAATCACACTAATACGGGCATGATAATCACACTAATACGGGCATGATAATCACACTAATACAGGCATGATAATCACACTAATACGGGCATGATGATCACACTAATACGGGCATGATGATCACACTAATACGGGCATGATGATCACGCTAATACGGGCATGATGATCACGCTAATACGGGCATGATGATCACGCTAATACGGGCATGATGATCACACTAATACGGGCATGATGATCACACTAATACGGGCATGATAATCACACTAATACAGGCATGATAATCACACTAATACGGGCATGATAATCACACTAATACAGGCATGATAATCACACTAATACAGGCATGATAATCACACTAATACAGGCATGATGATCACGCTAATACGGGCATGATAATCACACTAATACGGGCATGACGATCACACTAATACGGGCATGATAATCACACTAATACGGGCATGATAATCACACTAATACGGGCATGATAATCACACTAATACGGGCATGATAATCACACTAATACGGGCATGATAATCACACTAATACGGGCATGATAATCACACTAATACGGGCATGATGATCACACTAATACGGGCATGATAATCACACTAATACGGGCATGACGATCACACTAATACGGGCATGACAATCACACTAATACGGGCATGACAATCACACTAATACGGGCATGACAATCACACTAATACGGGCATGATGATCACACTAATACGGGCATGATGATCACACTAATACGGGCATGATGATCACACTAATACGGGCATGATGATCACACTAATACGGGCATGATGATCACACTAATACGGGCATGATGATCACGCTAATACGGGCATGATAATCACACTAATACGGGCATGATGATCACACTAATACGGGCATGATGATCACGCTAATACGGGCATGATGATCACGCTAATACGGGCATGATGATCACACTAATACGGGCATGATGATCACACTAATACGGGCAGGATGATCACACTAATACGGGCAGGATGATCACACTAATACGGGCATGATGATCACGCTAATACGGGCATGATGATCACGCTAATACGGGCATGATGATCACACTAATACGGGCATGATAATCACACTAATACAGGCATGATGATCACACTAATACGGGCATGATGATCACACTAATACGGGCATGATAATCACACTAATACGGGCATGATAATCACACTAATACGGGCATGATAATCACACTAATACAGGCATGATAATCACACTAATACGGGCATGATAATCACACTAATACGGGCATGATAATCACACTAATACGGGCATGATGATCACACTAATACGGCCATGATGATCACACTAATACGGGCATGATGATCACACTAATACGGGCATGATGATCACACTAATACGGGCATGATGATCACACTAATACGGGCAGGATGATCACACTAATACGGGCAGGATGATCACACTAATACGGGCATGATAATCACACTAATACGGGCAGGATGATCACACTAATACGGGCAGGATGATCACACTAATACGGGCATGATAATCACACTAATACGGGCAGGATGATCACACTAATACGGGCATGATGATCACACTAATACGGGCATGATGATCACACTAATACGGGCATGATGATCACACTAATACGGGCAGGATGATCACACTAATACGGGCATGATGATCACACTAATACGGGCATGATAATCATTCAATAGACAGAATATCAGGACCTCTGACAGCCGCTTTCATCTGAAGCTGTTTAAATCACAAACATACAGTTCAAACTGTTTGACAACCAACCGATTAAAGATGTTTACATACACTTAGAGCTGGGCGACGTGGCAAAAAAAACGCTGTCACGATGAACAAAATTCATATCATTCGATATCGATACGTATCGCGATAAATGTCTAATCATTATTTCTTTTGAGTTTGAAGGCAGATTTTTGCTCCTTGGTGGTTAATCGCTGTTTTAAACTCTCCTGTATGTTTTTCTCAGCTGGAAAGTCATAAATAGTCATAATTTAAGAGAGAAAAGACTCTTCGTCTGGTGACGAGCGCTCGGCTGTCCCATTACAAATGCTAGACAAGTGGCCAAAGACAGTGTTAAACTGTTTAGTTTCTCAACGACGTCAAGTACAAGCCGCGAACGTCAGCTGCCTCGGCAAGTCAGTGATGGATCACAGTCAGCTAGCCAGCCTCACTCCTACCACATCCATATCAGAGCATATCACAGTCACCAGGCACCAGCTAGCAGATGACTGGGTTTCTCTATTCGATCATAGTAGTTTGAGGGGTGAACCGCAATGTATCTAACAGCAGACAAAGAAAGGCTTCTTTTAGGTGCGTTTAAACTGAAAGTGGTGCTTTTGTGTCTTGTTTGATCTACAGTATCATCAACTAGCCAGCTGCTAAAAAGTTACCCTGGAAGGAACAGCATTCTCCCGCTCTCCAGTGCCTCACAGCTTCCTCAGTTTCTTTTGTTTAAATCAGGGCTGTAACTTGAAATCAAACATGTCTATAATATTAAAAAGTTATATTGCGATAATTATCGTTATTGTTTTATCGCCCAGCCCTACATGCACTCAATATTCTAATGACAATAATCAGATTTCTACAGTTATCTGATTATTCAAATGTGAAGAACACGCTGATCTGGAAATCTGATTAAGATAAAGAGGCTGGATTTGAGCTCAGTAGTCAGATTTCTCAGCATGCACGAAATCAGAGGGAAATAAGTGAGCAGCGTCGCCTTGAGACACAGCAAAACACTTCTTGAGCGACGATGAACCCAAATACATACTTTACGAAATGCAGGACTTAAATATTCTTCAACTTCTAGATGACGTATTTTAATACTTTCAGATAAAGTGGCGAGATGTTTTTAAAAAAAGCGGCTCATGAAATTCTACGCTCACGTCGCGTCTTATTCCGAGGGATTACTGGCTGGTAGTAAAGCAGAATCCGACTGCTGTCTGACTGATGTAGACCTGGAGTTTCCCCGTTATCTCATCACCCTGAACCAGTTACTGACACAATCAGGTTTTCTGCAGTTATCACATTATTAAGTGCAGGTAAAAGAACTCCATGATTTCTGTATTGGAAGATAAATAAATGAATCAGTCAGTTGTGTAGATCCGTCTGACATGTTAAACCAATACTGGATGCTGTATTTAAGGAACTATTGCGCTAAAATCCCAGCATTTTATTTGTTTCACTGCATTTCTGTCCCTATAAAACGAGTGACACACAGTGCTAACTCCAGGTGGATTCAGTTCCAGTTTCTATGGTTATAAATGTTTGTGTATTGGCTTTAGCAGACACAGTCCAAAAGTCTGAGAGCACAAGAAAAACGCTTCTGTTCTGCATTCATTTGTAACGTAATGCAGCATTTTTTCATTACAAATGATCAGCATAACAATTTAAATAAAACTAGAATCTTCAAAATTTTAACATGAATTTCAGAATTTCTCTGAATTTGGTTCAGTGCCCTTCGTCCCCTTCCTGCTTTAGGGGACTGGACTCCACAAGCTTGAGCTAAAGCCCCTGATCTGCAGATCAAATCCACACAAGAGTCATCTGAGCACAAGATTCAACAAAAGAAATAAGACAAAAAAACTTTTTTTTGGTACAAAAGTCCCAACGTGGCTAATGTCATACACACGCTTAAATCCCAACTGCGGCCTAGAAACAGTGCAGCGTCTTCAGTTTATCTTTTTTTTTTCTTCTTTTCAACATTTTCGGAATTCTGAAAGTTTAATGTTTATTTCAAAATCCCAGATTTCCAATGTGGTTTCAGACGTTTGGGAAAATATTGGAGCATCCCTACTGCCACTGACATTCATATTCATATGCATATAAAACGTCTCTATTTGTGAAGTTTTTCAGTCTGTCAGAATCTGAAAATGCCTGTCGCCTTTTACATTGTGCGTACATTTCATGAAGAAGAGACCAAAAGAAACGGCCCAAAATGAGTAGGAAAAAGTCGGATTACATCGACTTGCATTAGAAGTAAAGTATGTTTTTTTCCATCTCCTGTAAAGTTTCCATTTTGGAGACGAATAGTCATCAAATGAATGTGTGTTGAGTGTTGAATATTACTGAATCAATGCGTTTCCTCCTCCTTCATAACGCACTTGTGACGCTGTAGAGTAATCAAATGCCGGAAGCTCCGGCCACAGTCTGAGCAGTAATAGGGTTTCTCTCCGGTGTGGATACGCTGGTGTCTTTGGAGCTGACTCTTCAGAGTGAAGCTCTTCCCGCAGTCCGAGCAGTGATGCGGTTTCTCTCCGGTGTGGATGCGCTGGTGTTGTTGGAGGTAACTCTTTACGGTAAAGATCTTCCCGCACTCTGAGCACTGATACGGCTTCTCCGCGGTGTGGATGCGCTGGTGGGTTCTCAGGTGGCTCTTCTGAGTGAACCTCTTCCCACAGTCGGGGCACTGAAACGGCTTCTCTCCGGTGTGGATGCGCTGGTGTTTTCGGAGAGTGTCTCCGTATCGAAACCTGTTCCCGCACTCTGAGCAGCAGTACGGCTTCTCTCCTGTGTGGATGAGGTGGTGTTTTTTAAGGTTGCTCTTTTCGCTGAAACCTTTTCCGCAGTCTGAACACTGATAGGGCATCTCTCCTGTGTGGTTGAGCTGGTGTGTCTGTAAGTAACTGAGCCGAATGAAGCTCTTCCCGCACTCGGAGCACTGATACGGCTTCTCCCCCGTGTGAACGCGCTGGTGTATGAGCAGATAATTGTGGCGAGTAAAGCTTTTCATGCACATCGAGCAGCGATACGGTTTCTCTCCCGTGTGAATGTGCTGGTGTCCCTTCAGGTGACTCTGCTGAGTGAAGCTCTTCCCACACACTGAGCACTGATACGGTTTCTCTCCAGTGTGAATGCGCTGATGTTCTCTGAGGTGGCCCTGCTGGGTAAAACTCTTCCCACACTCCAGGCAGTGGTGTGTTCTCTCCTTCTCTGCATGTTTCTGGATCTCTCTGTGAGACGTTCTAGTGTGGAGAGAACCGGAGGTTGTTTTCTTTGTACTGGAGGTTCTTCTGGACGCCATACTCTAACATTTAATTTTGTCTAGTTTAAACAGTCTAACGTATTCCTTATGGATCTCCTGCTGAGTTTCTGGAGCTAGTGGATGTAGGAAAGTGGACATGTGGGGCAGCTGAACACTCGCAGCAGGACGCCATTCCTTTCTAGAGGAGAACAAGAAAACAAATATTCGAAAAATATCAGAAAAAATTTCAGCCATAATCGTGAAACACAGTGGTTATGCGAGGAATCAGGCGGATTTGGAGGAAGAGTAAGGAAAGGCTATGATGATGATGGGCTAGGATTGGGCTCAAATGGGAATGGCACCCCCTTTTGGCAGTTCAGTGGTTCTGTTGTGATGGACAGTTGCAGACGATGCCAGATCAGCATAACAAGAAGCCGTCTACGTGCTCTTTCTGTCTGCGGTGAGGAACAAACACGGCCTTACCCATAAAACAAGCTCTGTGTTTTAAACTGAAGCTCCAGATCACGAATAAGAGAGAAATGCAAAAAAGCAACTCTCAGTGTCCCTGTAGTGACTTCCTCTCTGCCCATGATCTCGTGTCCACTTAGACCAAATAGACTAGTTAACACAAACACGCCATGCCTCCCGTCCTTTCTTCCGCCCAACTTATCCCTGCTGTCAGAACAAAACCTTGTATCTCCAAAATGGTACCTTTACAGGAGAAGGAAAAAACATGCCTTACTTTCAATGCAAGTCAATGGAACCGTGTGGAGTTTTGATCAAGTCATTTTTGGCAGTTTATTTTGTTCCATCCTTCGTGGAATTCATACAGAATGTAAAGGCCAATGTGGCTTTTCAAATTGTGTCAAAAACTGAAAATCGACAAAAATGGAGATACGAGGTTTTGTTCTGACAACAGAGAACTGTGATATTTCACAGCTGGAGCAAAGACAGAAATAATTACAGTACAACATAAAACCAAAGATGGTGAACTGATCCAGAAAAAGCCTGCGAGATCAGCTCAGTCAGGTCTGCTGGCTCCTCCACTGAATCTCCGCCAGAGAAGAACTTTACAAGTGTGAATCCATTTACGGCGTTTGGCTGACGCTCTAATCCAGAGCGACTTACAACTGGATCATTTTACACAGGGAGGTGAAGGCGGTGTTAGGAGTCTTGCCCAAGGACTCTTACTGGTATAGTGCAGGGTGCTGACCCAGGTGGGGGATTGAACCACAGTCTACAGCGTAGAAGGCAGTGGTGTTACCCGCTACACTAACCAACCACTAATGGGGTTTTCAGACACGTCATCCCTGCAGAAAACCCACAGAAACTATTCACCGTTTCCATCGGGTCCTGATGGGTTTTAGTGTGTTGTGGCTTTTAAAGGGGTCAACATCACAGCGTAAAGGACTCTAAAGGTTAACAGGTGACCAGTGGCTGATTCTGAACGCATCTGATGGTGAAAGGTGTTCTACTAGTGGTCTCTACTGAAAGCACAGCCACTGGGTTTAGTCTGAACTGTTTCTGCTGGTCTTTTTCCAGCAGGGCTGTAAATCACACCTGAATGCCAAACCAGACGCTGTACTTTAAACTAAACTAAAACACTGTAAAAACAGGATGTCCAGACTGTCCAGTGAAGTCTGGATTAAAGCTGCTCCTGAGCTGGTCTCCATATTCTAACCCTGCTGGTCAGAGAGTGAACATCTCCCCAAGCTTCAGTGAGCTGGAGCAGTAAAAGCCAGTGTAGAGAGCTGTTAATCAGGTTCTACCTCGATGAGAGCAGCTCCTGTTCGGCTCCTCCAACAACACTGTAACAGCGCGGAGGCGCGGACCTGCTGACCACAGCGGAGCTTCTGCTTCTCAGTGGCGAGGCGGTTAGCATCCAGCTGAAAGAGGGCATTACCGCCACCTACTGGAGTGGAGGATGGATAGCAGTGATGTGCTGGCTGTGAATAGGATTAGAGAGCTGATATCCATCTATTCCATCCATCTGTTTTCCCAGTGTACTTATACTGAGGTGTTCTGGACTGATGTGGAAAACTCTGTAAGAGGAAGGACTGGACACCGCATCACACTGGACGTTTCAGATGTTGTTTATTTTCCTATGGACAGATCAGGTCAATTTAAGTGACCCTTATTAGTCCCACAACCAATAATATGGGAAACTTCACCTCTGCATTTTAACCCATCCGTACAGTGAAACACCACATACACTAGTAGTGGACACACACACTAGGGGGCAGTGAGCACACCTGTGTGTAAGTGTGTCAGTCTAACTCGTATCTCAGTTCCAGTGGGTATCCCTGTAGTTCAGTCCCAGCAGGTGAGGAGCATTTGGAAGTTTCCAGTCTTACGCGTACAGCTGATGCTTTTAGATTTGTCTCCTTATTAGAGGAATCAAGATCATCCAAGTTGACAAAGTTAGAAGGTAAGTAACATTTGGAATCCATGAACTGATGTCTTTACACCGCTCAGCTCTCCAGGGTAGTCAAACCTGTTAACACAGGTGAATGACCTGTATGTTAAACAGGCGTTATGATGGAACTTTACGGGAGAGGGCAAAAATCTTCTTAATCTTTAATAAATTTTAATGTAAATGAGTTTTATTCTGAGTGTTTTTGAAGAATTTATGTTGGTCCAATCAGCCTCTGCGTTCAAATGTTGTAGAAAAATAAAAATAGACAAAAATGGAAATGATTGATTCTTGGACAGCAGTTGCATTTGATTCTAATCAGGTATTTCGTGTTTACATTCGTACATACGTATATACACACAATATTACTCCATAATGCAAGTGTGTAATTTACATCAAGTCAGAAAAGACCGTATTGCTCATATAGTTCAGGGGTTTTTCCTCTGCATATGAATTTAACTTCTAGGTAAAAATGAGCCAAAAACAGTTACAGCCATTTCAGTGTGACGCAAGGCCACTGAACCAACTGAAAAAAGGTAACTAGCCCCATCTTGTGGACTTACAGTGCAACAGGTTGTGCCACCTCAGACTTTTCACTCAGATCCTCCTTTAAAAAGCAATAAAAGTTCAGAGTAAACCACATTTGACACTTCTGTTGTAAGGAATTTTGAACTTGGCTGTACTGGCTTGGTTATAAGTCGTGGTACGAGGTCTTAGTGAGTCTTCCTGAAATCTGGGACTCATTTTCATTTCATGTCTTTACTGACATATGTTTAATGTCCCGCTCAAACTGGGGATTTTCAAATTTATATATCAGGTAACAAGCTCTAATAATCAATATTCATGACTGGATCACATCTTCAATAAAATAAACACTATTTTAATAGTATGTACATTGATAAGAGTGAAATTCGTGGTTTGATTATAAAATTCAAACGCCTCCGGTTTCATTTGAAGCTGCTCTCTGTAAGCTTTTTAGCTGTTAAAATTTAAAGCAGCAGCATTACTGAGCCAGGAGGGTGAAAGCATGCAAGCCCAGGTGGCCAGTCAGGGTGTGACCAGTTTAGCTGCATTAGACCACGATGCAGCTATGTCTGATAGCCACTCAGCTTCTGCCCTGCTCAGCGGAGGCCAATGGGTTTGAATATTAGGACAGGTCACCAGTCCATCACAGAAGCAATCGCCAGGAGAGGCAGATCAGCCTCAAAAAATCAGCCCAATTAATAAATACCTCAAAATACAGGAAGCCATGTGCTGAGGCCCTGCCCGCCAGCCTGGCCTTTTACGTCTATACATTAAACAGATCTGCACCAGTGCTTACCTTCAAACGTATGGCTGATTTTGTACACAATACATACCTAATAATTAGTAATATGGACATACAAATTATTTGAAAGGAAGACCACCAGGGCCTCCTTTTTACACAACACCTAAATATCTCAATTACAAGCTCATTAGTCCCATAAATACATTCAAACCCAAAACCGCTGATGAAATCATGTTTCTTGAATTGCCACCTCTCTCTTAGGGCACTTATGAATCTTTAATGATCTCATACGTCTGAAGCTCTTCCCACATTCTGAGCAGTGATACGGTTTCTCCACGGTGTGAACAAGCTGGTGTACCTGGAGATTACTCTGTCTCTTAAAGCTCTTCCCAAATACCAAGCACTGACGTGGCTTCTCTTCTGCGTGAACGTGCTGGTGTTCTCAGAGATGACATTGCAAAGTAAAGCCCTGTCCACACTCCAAGCAGTGATACGGCTTCTCTCCTGTGTGGATGTTCTGGTGTCTTCAGAGATGGTTCTGTACAGTATAACTCTTCCCGCAGTCTGAGCACAGACACGGCTTCTCTCCTCTGAGGATGTTCTGGTGTCTTCTCAGATAACGCTGTTGACTGAACTTCTTTCCTCATTCTGTGCAGTAATCCAGGTTCTTTCCTGTGTGACTGCGACTCGGGAGATGAAAAGGTTTCTCACTATCTAGGGATAACGTTCCTTTCCTGTGTGAACGTGCTGATGTCTCTGGAGACGAGTCTGTCGAGAGAAACTCTTCCCGCAGTCTGAGCACCGATGCCGTGTGAATGCGCTGGTGTTCTTTAAGAATTCTCTGCTGAGTAAAACTCTTCCCACAGTCTAGGCAGTGGTGCGCTCCCTCCTTGCTCCAGTTTTTCTTAGTATGGTGAACACCAGAGGACCTTCTCCTGGATGCCAAATTCTCCCGTTTCATTTTACATGATTTTAGCAGTTTGCCGTATTACTCCTGGAAATCTGACAGACTGGAGCAGGTTAAACAGGCCAGCGCGCATTTCTGCAGGAGAGAAAGAAAAACGTTCAGTGAGTTTCAGATGATATGCGAGTCACAATGTGATGCCATTTCTAATCTGTTATAGTTATAATATCGTGCTCATTAGGATGTAGTAATGTGGGCAGCACTTGACTGGAACATTGTGAAGCACAGTTGGTGAAATATGTTCTTTTTTGGAGAAACAGAACCAGATATTCTTGTTTACTTGTGGAACCCTACACTGTGTACATGTACTACTGTGACTGTTTATCCTACTAATGCAGCATCCAGTCTGCACTTCAACACGAAACATCTAAGGGATTTGTGAAAAATGACCACCTTTACTCACAATTCAGGCCATTCTCATGAAAGTGAAGCAGGAGTGCAAACCTCCCCGGGATTTTAGTGATTACAGTCCTGTCTATATGTGCTTGTTCACAAAGTGTATTTGCTTCCTGTATCTGACTTTTTGGACCTTTTTTCCAAGCCTGACAACGACGACGACGACGACGACGACGACGACGACGACGACGACGACGACGACGACGACGACGACGACGACAACAACAACAACAACAACAACAACAACAACAACAACAACAACAACAACAACAACAACAACCACCACCACCACCACCACCACCACCACCACCACCACCACCACCACCACCATCTGACAGAACAATCATGTTGTATTTCACAACAGTGTTTCACTTACTAAGTGAAGTACTAAGTACCATACCAGAACCAGAATCAGAATCAGAACCAGATGACACTGTCATGGAATCATAATGACACTGAGACTATAAAATGCCACACACAGTGAAACACGCTGTCTCCACGGGTGTCAGAAGCTTCTCTCTGTATTTCAGCTGTAATGTGTGAGCATGCACTGCTGGCTTTCTTGTTAAGTGTACTGACATATGAACTGAATAACACCCCGACAACAGCACAAGGAATTTCACATATTTTCCTGTGTGTAACTTCAACTGACTACAGCAATATCACTCCACCTAGTGTGCAACAAATCAAGCCATTACAAGCTGTAACTTCCAAACATCCTGAACCCAACGAAACACAGGCTCAACAGGATTCACACAGACATACAAAACCTTAAAGCCAACGTACAACAAATACCTATGGAATGAAACCACTGAACGGAATATTACAGCCACTGAAAAGAACTACAAACTAGCTATTACCAATAAGTAGTTCAATTATAAAGGAACAAGATTTCAGTTTGAAGTTTGGAGGTCTGTAGTGATGGACTCTGCAGAAAGTCGGTGACCTCTGCGCACTATGCCCCTCAGCATCCGCTGACCGCTCTGTCATTTTACGTGGCCGACCACTTCGTGGCTGAGCTGCTGTCGTTCCCAATCGCTTCCACTTTGTTATAATCCCACTGACAGTGGACTGTGGAATATTTAGTAGTGAGGAAATTTCACGACTGGACTTGCTGCACAGGTGGCGTCCGATCACGGTACCACGCTGGAATTCACTGAGCTCCTGAGAGTGACCCATTCTTTCACTAATGTCTGTAGAAGCAGTCTGCAGGCCTAGGGGCTCGGCTTTATACACCTGTGGCCATGGAAGTGACTGGAACACCTGGATTCAGTGATCTGGATGGGTGAGTGAATACTTTTGGAAATAGAGTGTAAATCCATTAATGAAATACATGTAATATAATTCATATATAAAGCTTGATCAAGATTTGCGTTTGCCAACTATCAGAAAGCTATCAGGATCTCGCGCTTTAAAGAGATGGTTCTTGAAGTGTTCTTTAGTTAAAAACTTATTTAGTATAGAACCATGAACACTCAATCTTTTGCATGTTCATTGTTCTTTGCGTGGTGAAATGGTTCTTCAGTTTAATGGAGAATGTGCTGCTTATGGTTCTATGCAGCTCCAATAAGGGCTCTTCTTTTGTTACAAGCTTGACATTGTAACAATACTATATACATTATAATCTATCGAACCATACAGCACACAGCCCGACCCTCTCAGCCTATAGAACACAGCCCGACCCTCTCAGCCTATAGAACACAGCCCGACCCTCTCAGCCTGTAATGGAGTAATGCAGGGACCAACTCAATGCTGATGGGACGGACTGTTCAAGACAGGGTTGGAGGTCATGGAGCAACCACATTGCAGGAGACCCCTGTATCCAGCACAAGTCGGGCAGCGTGGGCAGAAGGACGACTGCTGGATGGGGGCATGTCGTCCTGGTCTTTCTCCTGTGTGGATGCGCTGGTGTATTAGGAAAGAAGACAAGTGAGTTAAGCTCTTTCCACACTCAGGGCAGCAATACGGGTTCTCTCCCGTGTGAACATGGCGATGTATTTTGAGATAACCTTATTGATTAAAACTCTTTCCGCACTCCAAGCAGCTATAAAGCTTCTCACCTGTGCGAACGACCAGGTGTCTTTGGAGATGACTCTGTACAGCTCTTCCCACACTCTGAGCAGTGGGGACTTTTCTGGTGTGGAGAGAACCAGGGGATGTTCTCTTTGTACTGGAGTCTGTTCTGGATGCCATTTGACTCCTCCTGATGTCAGCAGCCTGACTTGCTTTCAGAAGTGTTGTTGGAAATCTGATGCAAAGTAAAGTGTGCAGGTGCAGAAGAAGACTTGCAAGGGGACAATGTTCATCTCATTAAAATATTAAAAAACTGATGTAGAAATAAATTGTTTACTGCACATTTTACATGAATCTCTAAATGAGAGACAATCATCTACGTTGACAGAAGGAAATCCAGTTTATTGACAGTTTATCAGTTATTGACTACACAGCTTTAAAAGTAATTAATTAACCAAACTACTTAAGAGTAAAAATACAATGTTCATAAAAATGACATGACACAGCATGTAATTCACAACTTACTTCCGCTTGTCGTTTGAAGCCCATCTTAAAAACAGGTCTTGAAGCTGACTAAGTTTTAAAACCTTAGATATCAGTAACGCTACAATGTGTGAATCAATTACATCACTTACAAATATTCTGAATAAACACAGCAATATACAGAATGAGTTCAATTACTCTCAGAACTTCTCAGAGACAAACAGTCCACTACTGTCCTTGTCAGATTTATTGAAGGAGTGTGTCCAGCAGGTTTTCTGATCAACACACAGACAAAAACTGAAAAAAGGAGAAAAATAAGAGAAGAATCTTGAGAAAAAGGCAGATTTAAGATGATAAACCATGAAGGAGACACAGCACCTTAATGAGACTTAACTGTTCAAGATGTTCTGAGACAACAGGACTAGTCCATTTTAAGAAGGTATGAGGTCAAGAAAAAGAATTTTAGCTCAGAAGCTTTTTGGAAAATACTGGACGCCCATATCAGGTTTTAGAGTCAGTTTTATTACTCAAGAAACTTTCCAAATAGACACACGTGGTGAGGAATGAGCTCATGCTTGCGTATCTACTGGATTAATCCACTGGACGTGTTACTGGCTGCTCTGCTGTCTCTCTAAATCAGCTCAGACTAGTTCACAGCGGCCCGTGAGCTCACCAAGTCCGGTCATATGAATGTTTGAGCTTGACCATCCAGATCCCTTCACACAGCTGAGGCAGCTTCACTGCGAACGTCTAGCATCTCTTACAGCTCAGTTGGTGGAAGACTGGTTTCTTATGCAGCTCCTAACCTCTGGAACATCATTCCTGAATCTAGATTAAAAAACTGTTTAGGCTAGAACTAAACACTCATTTTCTCCACTGTGGAGTTATTTTCATTTAGGGTGTAGCGTTTTTATTTGTCCAACGTTTAACTGATATTCCCGTGTAAAGCACTGTGATTTTGTGCT
This sequence comes from Pygocentrus nattereri, assembly GCF_015220715.1. Taxonomy (NCBI): domain Eukaryota; kingdom Metazoa; phylum Chordata; class Actinopteri; order Characiformes; family Serrasalmidae; genus Pygocentrus; species Pygocentrus nattereri. Next base: position 1,516,604 of record NC_051216.1, on the reverse strand, counting down.
GTTCCATGTTTTATTCCTAGAAACACTTTTACATGAATAAATAGGAACATGTCAAAGTAAAAAAAAAGATCTCTGCAAAGTGAAAGTAAAACACATCGTACCTGACTGCTTAAGACTTCACCCCCTCAACACGACTCTTAAATCATCACAGGTGCAGCTGAGCTCGCCTGTGTGCAATCATGGGGTTGCAAGCAATTGCAATATAAACACACCTGCATTTAGATGGTCCAGCTCCCAGTGAGGCAGTATCATGGCATATCCTACACCATGTCCTCATGAGCACTCCACACACATCTGTGGCAAGAAGAGCATAAACCAGGGGATACAAGAGACTAGTAAGTGTGGCCATATAACCTCTCAAATAAAGGCCGAACCTTAGTGGCTGAGATTAGAGAGGCAACTACTGATGCGTTGGTGCTTCACTAGTCACGGTGAATAAACACTGTTAAATAAAACTCATCACCTCTCAGCTACAGTTTCCCAGTGGGCATGTGGAAGACTCTGAACTTGGGTGGAAGAAGGTTTGATGGTCTGAAGGCACCAAAATCGATCTTTCATACACTCCACCCCTAATGGGAAGCAGGGTGGAGGCAGCATCATTCTGTGGGAATGGTTCTCTGCAGCAGGCCCTGGAAGGCTTGTGAGCGTAGAAAGAATGCAGCAAAATACAGTGAGAACCTGGAGCAAAACCAAGAAACTTGGGCCTTAGGAGAGGATTTGTCTTCCTACACGACGATGACCCCAAGCAGGCAGTCAAACCTACACAGAAATGGCTCACAAACAATATGAATGTCCTGGAGTGACCGAGTCAGTGTCTAGATCTCAACCCAATAGGGAGAATGTGGCATGACTTTAAAAAGGCTGCTCAGGCTCGATTTGAGCAGAGGAGTGAGGGGAAACTGCAGGGTGTAAATCTGACAGGGAGTCTCTGTTTCCACATACTCAAGGCTGTGAATGCTGCTAAAGGTGCATCTACTAAATAATGACTGGATGTGGGTGAAAACCTGTTTAGTCAGATACTTTGTATTTTATATTTTATTGATAATGAAATATATAATGAAATTGTGGATTTCTTTGAAGAAGTATTTACACTTTGTCAGGAAAAGGTCTGTTTCTAAAACCATTACGATTCTATGACAAAGCTGAAAAGTTTCTTAGGCACAGAATATATTTATATAAAGACTTATTATTATTATTGTTATTATTATTGAAATATATTATATTCCAAGCCCTAGATAAGTTGGCAAGGAACGACATATGTTAACCATGGGTGAACCTTGACTATTAGAGCTTGGTCTTCAGTCTGGGCTGTAAATATATACATACACTTCTACAATGATGCTAATTTCTGCTGGTGTCCCCACAGGATTTCTAATTAGTATGTTAGTGTTAAACTTGGCTAATGCAGGTGCACAAAAGACATGAACACATATTCGAGCTTACAGTGGCTGATTTAGTGATAAGTCCTGGCAAACCTGGCAAATCGCTCATGTTCACAGTCAGGGAAGTATCTGGAACTTCTATCATCTAGCATACTGTCTTCCTCTTTCTCTAAAGCTAATCCAGCTCATCAAAGGCGATTACAGATGCTAATGAGGTGGAGCAGGTGTGGCATATTGTAGCTGTAATTACACTTCGCAGGAAGGTCGATCTGCACGACCAGGGTTGGTGACCACTGCGGTACACAGTATGCTATTTCAGACAAAGCCAATAAAACAGAAGTATTACTACAATACTTTCAGTATTCAATTACAACAATCATGATGAGTCTATCATAAAATAATTGCAGGCATGTTTTTTTTTTTAGTTCCCAGAAATAATTAGGCCTTCTCTGAAGGCTTAGAAGGCTCTGAGGATTCCCCTCTAATGTGAACCTAGAAGTCTTGATTTCTGACGAAGTTACAGGTTGTCAGTTTCCTCCTCCTTCTTAATGCACTTGTGTGCTTTAAAAGAATTGGGATGCCTGAAGCTCTTTCCACACACTGAGCAGTGATACGGTTTCTCTCCGGTGTGAATAAGCTGATGCTGCTGGAGATGACTTCTCTGATTAAAGCCCTTTCCGCAGTCCGGACAGTCGTACGGTTTCTCTCCCGTGTGAGTGCGCCGGTGCAGTCGCAGGTGACTGTGTTGATTGAAGCTCTTGCCGCACTGTGAGCAGTAATACGGCCTCTCTCCGGTGTGAAGGCGCTGATGAGTTTCAAAATGACTCTTCAGAGTAAAACTCTTTCCACATTCTGGACAGAGATACGGCTTCTCTCCCGTGTGGATGCGCTGGTGCTGCTGGAGATGGCTTAGTTGATTAAAACTCTTTCCACATACCGAGCAGTGATACGGTTTCTCTCCCGTGTGAATAAGCTGGTGTCTGTGGAGATGAGACTGGGCAGTAAAGCTCTTCCCGCACTCTGAGCAGAGATACGGCTTCTCTCCGGTGTGAATGCGCTGGTGCAGATCCAGGGTACTCTGTCGAGTAAAACTCTTATCACACTCTGAGCAGTGATACAGTTTGACTCCTGTGTGAATGTGCTGATGTCTCTGGAGATGACTGTGGACATGAAAGCTCTTCCCACACTCTAGGCACTGATAGGGTCTCTCTCCTGTGTGGATGCGCCGATGTACCTGGAGACTGCTCTGCACATTAAAACTCCTCCCGCAGTCCGGGCACTGGAAAGGTTTCTCTCCTGTGTGGACACGTTGATGGGTTTGGAGGCCGCATCTGTCTCTAAAACTCTTTCCACAGTCCATGCAGTGGTGGGTTTTCTCCTTGCTTGTATTCTTCTGCGTTTGTCTGTAAAATATGTTCGCGTAGAGAATATCAGAGGACTCAGCACTGGAGCTACTTTTGGAGGTCATGTTTCTCCTAATGTGTTTGTGGAGGTAAATTTAAAGCGTGTAGGGAAGTGGACAAAAGGACCAGATGATGTTGTTCATTTCTGGAAGAGAAACAGAAGAAGAAAAATTATAAAGACAATGTAGAAATGCAACAAAAGCTTAAGAGGTGTTGTGGATATGCCTAAAGTTATAGCAAGAATTTTGCAAGAATAAAAGTTCTTGTTGGGTCACATTCTGGCCTCACACCAAATTTGAAGAAATTTGTGAAAAAGACAGGTGAAATTCTTTGAGCATAAATGGGTTTAGATGCAGGGTGTAAACATTTATCCATCTCACTGTTCACATATGAAGAGATGACTCAAGATGGATGTTAATACCAGGTATAAAATGGACTTGAGCTCTTCAAGCCATTCTTTAAGAAGCCAGTGTGACTGCTTAAACACTGTGCTCTTTTTATTAGTTAGTAATGAGTACAATATCTGTCGACTGAGAACGTGTCGCTTCTGGTACTACTGGATTTGAGGGCAGCTTTCGACACTACTGACCAAAATGGATCTGTTAGAAAACATGTTTGTTTGAGACAGACAGTTTTCACCTGAAATAACTCTTACTTAACAGATTGCTGCAAATATGCTCATGTAAATGAAGGGTTTTCAGAACTAGAGCATGCAATATGGTGTTCCATAGGGCTCTATTTTAGGGCCCTTATTGTTCTCTATTTATTACAAGCCCTTGGCCACATAATTCAGAAACACAATATTGGCTATTTTTGCTAATGAGACAGATATACATCTCAACCAGATGTGTATCTCTCAGATTCAGTGACACTGTTGCTTGGGAAGAGTCATTTTACTGCTGATATGCATGGGTACCATTCAAAGATTACAAACTAATTGTGTTGCCACAGACCAAACAAAAGCTGCAGTATAACTTTAACCAATTGTGTGCATGACAATGCCAATACATGGTACCTGCTAAGAAACTGACCGCTTCTCTTGTCCACATACTTCATTTGGCCATTAATGATTATTTTTCTGACAACTAATAAGGTAGAAAAAAAAACAGTAGAGCCACTTAAAAATGCTTTTAAAAACTAGGAGTAGCGATTTTTATTCAACATTTCACTCACTGCACTAAATCCAAATTAAACATGACTAATTATGCTCTTATTGTAATGGACCATACAGTTGGTCAGTGATCTAGAAGTACTAACGATATCCACAATAAACTCCAGCCTATATTGCCCAGCCCTACTTTGCTTGATGACGCCTCTACAGGGTTCAATGGTAACCACTGCCAGAATGCCCAGCCCAGGTCGAGTAACATATTTATTTGGTACAGCGCCGTTGAAGATCACTTGCCCAGTTGAGCGCGCTGACTGTTAATTAATGGGTACTTTTTAGAGATGTGCAGAGTAATTTTGATATCCAAGTATCCGTAAGAGTTGATGGACAGACATCTGGTCAGAAAAAACTGAACAATGAAAAGGGGAAAAAAACTAACTCTGGCCAGAACTTTCATACAACTGAAAGCACTGAGTTTTATTATGTTTTATTATGGAATGATAGCAGAGTGCAACTGGTCGTTTATCATACTGACTAAATATTGGAGGCTGCCTCTTCAGAGGCCCTAATGAGCTAATGCTAATGGTGTCAGATGCTGATGTAGACCCTACAGTCTTTTCTCCTCAGTGGACGGCATGTAAACATGCTGCTGTCAGAGAAATATAGACTCACTGTCTCGGAAACATCAGCTGGAATCATTAATGAAAACTATGCTGGGAAAATGCCTTCATGGTCTTAAGTGCGCTCACGCTGAAGTCAATGACCTGACATTATTATTATATTAATAAACAATGTTGTTTGACCTAAAATAAGGGGTTCATATCTGAAAATGGAAAGGGGTGGAGTCTAGGAGGGATACAGAAACACCTTCACACTGAAATCTTATCTGTTCAGCCACCATGACGACTTCAGTTAGGACTGAACTCGGATGGTGGAAGATCAGTTTCTTATAGAGCTTCTAAACTCTGGAACAGCATTCCAGAGATCGTTAGGAATATGTCCATTTTAAACATGGATTAATAGCTTGGGCTGCTGTGCTGTGTTGGGACTCTCGCTCAGTGTGTTGAGAGCTGACATTCCTGTGTGTTTATACTCATTTCTGCTTGGGGAGCAATGAAGTGCACTGTTTCTACTACCAGGTCTTCAGATTCCTAAACCACTCTTACCCCCAACCACCCCTCCCCCATTTAAACCGCCCAATCATCCACAATTCAAAAATCTTCAAAGCTGTCAATCACTCACCAAAGACAATGACCATCGGCTGTGTCTCCTTTAAATCTACCAGTCATCGACCAACAACTCCCACCAAACATTACCGGCTCTCCACATTCACACCTGTAGCTGCAGTTCATTTACACATTAGATCATATCAGTGTAACCTGCACCTACAGGGTTAAGGTGGAACCTGATTCAGTTCCACCTTAAATGTTCCTTCCTTTTTAAAAATCATGTACTTGGGCACCATCACTGAACAGAAGTCAGGATCAAGCAACACTTGAACTGAGCAAAGCAAGACGGTTCAAAAACAGTTATACGGTAGAGTCTATAGCCCACCAGCATCAAATGATACTACAACATCCATCAGCCAGATTGTTCGCTGTTTATTATGATTAATCAAACATGTTGAAGTTCAGTAAATGTCAGTTGTGCCACGTCTATCTCAGAATTGCGCAACAATAAAAAAAATCTCAGTTTAGTGACGTGTTTTCATGGCCAGTTTAGAAGGTTTACAGAATGACTCCATTAATAACTCAGTGCTCTAATTTCTATTGTGGGTGAAATAACTTTAAAAGGTGAACATAAAGTTTGTTTAGCATTGATGCAAGTTATATTAATGTTATGTGTTAGATGTACAGCAGTTCACGTCTTGTAGGAATCAGGTAAACCAATGAAGTCAAACTAACTGACATTTCTCTTTTAATATTTTAGTTAGTTATTAAATATTAGTTTAATATTTATTTAATTTCAATATCCTACTGACTCACTATGTCTGACACTTCCTTCAGTCTTTAAGAGAACAGACACTGTAAAATTTAGGGGATTTAGATAACGTTACCTGTATGACATGATTTTAAAGCACAATATCACAACCACTGTTAAGGAACTGCTGTTATCTTCTGGATTTATGGTCAAAGGTTTTGTGTGAAACGCTGGTAAACAAGAACGTTCCTGAATTCTGCTGGGATCTATGGATGGCTTTACATGGTTGAAACGCTGGGAGATGCCTGCAACATAATTCTGATGCAGCTCGAGACACAAAGCAATTCAAAATCATGCGTTCAACACATTCAGACACTCCATCACAGCCAAATTAGCAGCTCCTACTTTCTGATACTGTATATTCTCACTATAAAGTAATCTGAGGTATCATTTACATGTTTGCGGCTTTTTTAAGATCTTCAGATTTTTTCCAGCTGTCGTTGCCATTTCTGTTTTGCTTATCTATCGAGGATTCTTTGCTGTAGATTCTGTTTTAATCTGCTGAGTAAAATTAATGTTCCACTCATCTGGTCATCGAAGCACAACAAGCTCTTTGAGGAGCATCTCAGTCTCCGCTTCTGTAAACGTTTTGTTTTTATTTGATTTCTATAAAATTAAGGGGTGTCAAAAGAAAGAATTATAGCTACATATCACACACACACACATTTTATATATATAACAAACATATGCATTATATATATATATATATATATATGTACATGTATGTTATGTACAGTTTGTTTGCTTTGGGCTGGTCAAACTCATCCACAGGCAACTCAGGAACTCCGTCACTTCCCTTCAAAACTCATCAAGACGACGTGGTGGTAATATCGACTACAACTAAAGTCTAACTAATGACTTAATAACTAATGATTAATCTTACATTTCTGTTCCAAAACAATAATTATGCCACTGATCAACATTAGCACTCTTAAAAAAAGGTTCTTCAAGGGTTCTTTAGCAAAGACAATGGTTCTAAAGAACTTTTGCAAGCTTAAATGGTTCTTTGCATGGTGAACTTATTCTTAAGATTGATGGAGAATGTGTATGGCTCTATATAGAACCTTTCTGAAAATGGTTCCATGTAGCATCAAAAAAGGTTCTTCTGTTGCTCTATTGCAAGACTGACATCATAAAAAGGCAGAACTCTGTTTTGGTGCTATACAGAATCATAACCAACACATTCCCATCAACCTGAAGAGAACCATGCAGAGAACACTCAAAGGTTCTCACAGTGCCTAAGGTTCTATACAGAACCACTGCCTTTACTAAAGATCCCTTGAAGAACCAACTTTTAAAGAGTATTTCATGCACATCACCTGTTACAACAACCCTTCAGCCTGTCTCACATCAGCAGCAGGTTCAGTCATAATGAAACATCACAGCTCCTGTTGGCTTCTCGTCTCAGACACGAGATTCAGAAAGCTGCCGTCTCCCTGAGGCTTAAGGGCGTCTGGACAGACAAACAAACGAGGACAAACTGAAAAACGGTCTTCTCATGAAGATAAACAGAAGCCCGTCGCGCTAACGGCCTTTTCACGCGCGACGGGCTTCGGGAGCCTTTCTGAAAGGGGCTCTGCCTGAGAGCTGTAGCGAATTGGCCGTTCCACCTTAAAAGCAGGCACTACAAAGTAACTGCTGCCCCATTTAAGGTGGAACGGAAAATGTGAACAACGGGCTAACTTCAGCCTCGCCATGATGCAGCATCTACTCAAACCAGACCTCCAGCGAGACCCCGCGACGCTCACGGGTAGCGGCTCAGAGCGTTTCTATAAGAATCAATCAGACAGAAACAACCAGCAGCCTGTATCTCCACCAGAGAGCCAGAGAGCCAGAGATCTGCAGCCCCTCTGCCCCACAGCTCTGAGGACGCGTTCTCCTCCAAGTTCTCCTGCTCTAGGCCCTGAGCTGGTCTCCATATTCTCACCCTGCTGGTCAGAGAGTGAACATCTCCCCAAGCTTCAGTGAGCTGGAGCAGTAAAGCCAGTGTAGAGAGCTGTTAATCAGGTTCTACCTCGATGAGAGCAGCTCCTGTTCGGCTCCTCCAACAACACTGTAGCAGCGCGGAGGCGTGGGCTGAGTTCGCCGGAGTTCCTGCACAGAGCAGTAGCGCCCCCTACCGGAACGCCTGCCTATTCACTTCTGTAGGAAAACAGTGGGGGACGGAGCGAGAGAGCCTGATGGAAGCTGCCCATGTCAGGTGTCCTAGCACAGGACGGGGTGTTACCGCAGTCAATTCTCTTTCTGTGCTCATTAAAATGGTGAGAAAGTTGAGATACTGGCCGTTTTATCACCTCCTGAGAAATGAAGCGTTTGAGAGTGTCAGTGTTTTGATGAATGTAAGACTGAAACAGTACAAGAAGAAAATGGCTTTCATATGAAAACTCACCTTCCATGAATATGTTCCATTACCTTTTAACATGATAACGTAACCACTGATGTACATTTGGCTGACGCTCTAATCCAGATCACTTTACACAGGGAGGTGAAGGTGGTGTTGGGAGTCTTGCCCAAGGACTCTTATTGGTTTAGTGTAGGGTGTTTCCCCAGGTGGGGGATTGAACTCAAGTCTACAGCGTAGAAGCTAGAGGTGTTACCCACTACACTAACCAACCACAACCAATTGTAAAAAATAAATGTACTTTTGATATCTTTCAAATCTCTGGGAAAAGTGAAGAAATCTGTACTTTAACCTATAATTTCACATTTAAATGACCACAAAACACATAAAATGTCTATATGCACCTTTAATATGTTGACCTTGGGTTGGCCCAGCTCACTGGCACCGAGCTTTTCTACGAAATATACTCATTAAAACCCAACGGCATCGTTACAGAGTTATCTAATCCAGTTCCCAGCAATTTGATGTAGAACATATGTTCCCTAATCTATTTAACAAAAAGGTCATTTTAGCTTGTGTCCCACATTTTATGCATGACCCTGTTACCCAAACCTGTGACCTGTTCCCCTCATAAAACACAGAAATCGCTGCGTCGCCTTTTCTGCAGAAAGACCATCAGACAGTTGGTGGTGGGAGATGATTTTAATGAAGCACCGGATGTGGTTGATGAGAATCTTAAACCCTGATATTTCTGTGAGCACATGGTTGAAGTCAGACCTCTCTCAGAGATCCACACTGGCTTGAGGCTTGTGCTCATGCCTGATCTAAGGTCTGATTTATGGAGTTACAGCAGAGCCGCCTCACGGCTGAACTCCCCTCCCGTCCAGCTTGTCAGGTAGATAATCACATGTCCTTCATCTTCATCTTTCTTTTTTAGGTTCCACCACATCGATTCAGCCTCTTCAGGGGTTCTACTGTCACTTTCATCCCACCAAAAAACACGCCTCCTCAGGTATGAGTGGCTAGGAATGCATGAGAGTGGTCTGTTGACTGGTCAGTTGAGTGGTCATTCAAATGGCCATAGCAACAGGATCTAAACCAGTTTCCACTCTTCTTTCTTTTAACCACTGAACTCTGTACTGCACTTTCTACACCACATTCACATCAAACCACGTCTGGACACTTATCTCCAGAAACGTTTCTTCATCCTCAACTTCAGATCAGCCAATCAGTGATGGGCATGAAATGCTGAAAGGTTAAAGATATGCTGCAACATTTATGAAGGAAATAATTATTTTGATGTATTTACTATTTTGCTGCGCTCACGATGTTTTTCAGTAATGTAATAATCTAAAAATCAGTTTTCTCAGAAAAATGTCTCTCTTGAAAAAAGAGGCTTAAAGAAGAGACAAAAATCAGACAGCAGTAAAATTCACTGGACATTTCTTCATTAACGAGTTTCAGCGTCAGCCCCGTGTTTTTATATAAATGATGCTGTTATTACTGAACTATCTTTGGAGATGGTTGATGATGGGTCTTGCTGGTACCCGTGACTCGCCTCAGTGACATCGTAAATTTGGGTTTATAATCTGAGGTTAATAAATATTCTGAGGATTATGCGAATGCTGTCCAAACTGAGACAAAACTCCAAATTATTGTTTTATACTAAACCCATATGTCACCCGCTGTGACATCACTACTGGGACCTGTTTTTAAAATAGGTATAAAGGTATAATATTTAAAAATGATTCAATTCAAATAAATCAAACCCAGAAATCTAATAAAAATGATATATAAACTTTCTGTGGTTTTCTGTCACTGTGAGCTTTAAAGTTGGAGCAGCAGCTGCGACGGCAGCAGTGGAATAACTCCTAAACCTAAAAACGAGTTCTTTCTTGCAACTAGTTAAAAAGTTAAAAAGCCTAGCAAGCCAAAAACATGCGGTTTCTCTAATGACACGAATTTAAACTGCTATGAACACAATTAAAACATTCCAAATTTTTAGGATTCTTCAGTAACACAGGAAAAGGTAAAAAGATGAAATATATTTATTCATGAATCCATTGTGACAGACATGAATAAATAAGAGTTTTGCATTAAATGTAAAAGTCAACGCTCATGTAAGGCCTGATCATCCAATTCAATCCAAAATCAAACAAAGAAAAAAACAAGCAAATACAATTAAATTCCTGCAACTATACCAAATTTCAAAGCTGTGCTCTAAATATTTTTATGAATTTTATGAAGTTTGCCCCATCATGGGTGGATTATGTCAGGCTAAGTGGGGCGGGACTGGACAGTAATTGGCTGCTTATAAAAGCGAACAGGCAACAAATGAGCTGCAAGTGAGCTGCTGAGGAAAACAGTGACACAGGCAGCAAAACACAAAGTTACATGCAGTAAATAACTTCGCACGAAGTCCGACTGACTGATTTCCAGCACCAATCTTTTGGCCTCTGTCTCTGTTTTGGCTTTAATTTACTGTCAGCTGACCTATAGACATCTAATAATTAGCTAATGATAACAGACTGCTGACTCAGCTAAGCCAGGTCTTGCAGGTGGGAGTGGGCAAGACTGACACTAAGGTTTGAGATTAGTGGTCAAATTGGGAGATGGTGGGCACTAATAATCAGGCCCGTGCAGACCCTTACCTCACCGTTCTCCCTCTATTTGCAGCTAAAATTTTGGGTGTCATTTTTATGCAACATCACACCCCAGCCGTTATCTGGGCATAAATGGCTATTTAGATAAGTAGACTAAACACTACTCTGTATCTGCAAACTACCAAAAACATTGCTGTTGAACATCACATATTGGTCTGCTTGGCGAAATGTACTCCTGAGAGACCCGAGAGGACTAAAAATATTCTTAAGGAATTTGCTCCTTTTGTTGAGGGATATGGAATATCCTTCCCTGAAAAAGACGTCGTCTGGATGGCAGCAGATGTTGTCAAAACATGTTTATATCATTCAGCTTTAATGGAGCCTTCACATGAGCACTAACACCCCCCTAAACAATCATGAATACTGGCTTTAGAACTGAGCACTGATAACAAGCTGAGTGGTCTTCAGCCCGGAGGACACAGTGTCCATGATTTCCATAAAGAATTTCAAATGTTGGTTCGTCGGACAACCGGACACTTTTCCACTTCCCCTCAGTCTATTGTAAATGAGCTCAGGCCCAGAGAAGGTGGCAGCGTTTCTGGATCCTGTTTATATTTGGGTTCTTCTTTGTGTTTTAGAGTTTAACAGCGTTTGTGGATGCAGTGATGAACTGTGTTCACAGACAGTGGTTTTCAGAAGTGTTTCTGAGCCCATGCAGTGATTTCCACTACAGAACCATGTCTGTTTTTAATGCAGCGCTGCCTGAGGGCCCAAAGATCACGGCCAGCAGATACTGGTGTTCAGCCTCGTCCCTCACAGACAGAGATTTCTCCAGATTCTCTGAGTCTTTAATGATATTCTGCACCGTAGACGATGGAAAGCAGAAGCTCTTTGCTGTTTTATGTTGAGGAACGTTCTTCTTGAATTGTTGCTCTATTTGATGGTCCAGTCTTTCACAGAGTGGTGACCCCTCCTCCTCTTTACTTCTGAAAGACTCCGCCTCTCTGAGATGCTCTTTATACCCAGTCATGTTACTGACCTGCTGCCAATCAAACACCAGGTGTTTTATTAGCATTACACAACTTTACCAGCCTTTTGTTCCCCGTCCAAACTTTTTTGGAACGTGTTTTGGGCATCAAATTCGAAATGGGCAAATATTTTTCAAAAAACAACAAAACTTTCTCAGTTTCAACATTTCATATGTCATGTCTGTAGTATTTTCAATTAAATATACGATTCAATGATTTGAACATCATTGCATTTTGTTTTTATTTATATTTTGCACATCATTTATATTTTAAACATCTGTCAAGAGATTCATCTTTAAAGAAAATCTGCCGATACGATCATGATGCTGCTATTATCGTGCATCCCTCATTCACGTTCCACCAGATACCACAACACACGGGAATGTAATAAAGCTTTTGAGGATTTAGAATCCAAATCATTCACTTCCAAGCTCTGAGGATGAAGCTGTAAGTTCTCCTGTCCAGTGAAGTCTGGATTAAAGCTGCTCCTGAGCTGGTCTCCATATTCTCACCCTGCTGGTCAGAGAGTGAACATCTCCCCAAGCTTCAGTGAGCTGGAGCAGTAAAAGCCAGTGTAGAGAGCTGTTAATCAGGTTCTACCTCGATGAGAGCAGCTCCTGTTCGGCTCCTCCAACAACACTGTAGCAGCGCGGACGCGCGGAGCTTCTGCTTCTCCGCTTTACTGGGCTTGGAGAAGATCACAGATACAGTTAGCGCCCCCACCTGGACTGCAGAGGAACCACACTGATACAGTTAGCGCCCCCACCTGGACTGCAGAGGAACCACACTGATACAGTTAGCGCCCCCACCTGGACTGCAGAGGAACCACACTGATACAGTTAGCGCCCCCACCTGGACTGCAGAGGAACCACACTGATACAGCTAGCGCCCCCACCTGGACTGCAGAACCTCATTGGAACCACGTCATCACAGAGCCTGAAGGAGTTTTTAATCCCACCTGTATTCAGACAAACCCCGCCTCCTACACTACGATTGGCCAGCAGTTGAGACGTTGTTGACATGACCATGGCAACCAAAGAACACAGAAGAGCTGGAGCCGGACCGCAGACATCTCTGACCAGCTGGAGCACAAACACTGATTTAACCCTGAGAGAAAACCTGGCCTTTCACTCATTACAGCATCTACAGGCAGGAGGTCCAGCTTATTCAGTCGGACTGATGAACTGATTTAAGTGTAAAATGTAGGTGGTTATAAATCAACAAACTTAGGAAAAGAGGATCTTATTACAGCAAGTCTGCACATAATCAGAGATTTCACTGCGAATCCGGACACACGGCCCCACTGAAGGGTCTGATACTCAAGTCTCCGGCGCTGACAGCTGAACTGTACCCACACAGTAAAGCACACACACTTCAATAAACTCGAACATGCCAGTTAAAAAGTACAGTAAACACACAAGTATCAACGTTTATTGGAGAGAATTTCCTCCTGAGGCCAGGAAATATTTACCAGCTTTACCACAAGACAGAAACCGTACGCTTATAAAGCTCATGGGACAGTCTTGAAAAATCTGTAACACTTCACTTTGTACTTTTATAACAAATCACCGTGGCGACCCAAGTTACTGGTGGGCTTAAACTGGTTCAAAGTGACTGTTCATTCTACCTAAAACATGAAACACCTCACAGAAAGAACATTTCACACAGATATTAGATATTAAAACTCTTCATTTTCCAGCTGATTTTTTTCAGTAAAAACAAAGGCAACATAAAGCTGCACCATCGGCGGCTGACCCTGCCTTCCAGCAGCACCTACGCACCTCGGACACGTCAAAGAGCCGTGTGTTACAGCAGAACACAGATCTGCATTTTACCCATCGCCTTTACTCTCTCTGTGGCGGAACAAGCGTTGCAGCAAAGCCGTAACACCACTGAAAGCCACAGGCCGGCAGAGTGCTGAGCAAAAGCCAGAGCCCTTTATTTATTTCATTCCCAGTCCAAACAGCCTTTAAGTACCAGTTTCAGCTTTTCAGGAGACATCTGTGAGAAGATTAGAGGAGGAGAAGATTAAAGGCTACGGAGAAAATGGAGCTCCTAACAACTACCCGCAGTGCCGGGGAGACCCCAAAACTGCCCCATCAGATAAACAGCACTTAAAGCTTTGATCTCTGAGAGAGAGGAGAAGATCAAGCTGCTTCAGATCTGAAAACATCCACAGGTGTTTCTGTCCAGCCTTCCACTGTGAGAAGACCACTCAGCGCTGTGGGTCTGAAAGGACGTGTAGCTGATCAAGAAGAACCTCACAGAGAAAAGGAGACAGACACATCAAACAAAGAAGCTGGACGATGGGCTGACCGCCCCAGAGTCCAGACCTCAGCACCACTGAATGGGTTTGATCATCAACCAGCTTCTCAGACTGAACTTTGGAGGCATGTCTGCAGGTTCTCTGAGGAGCTGAAAGTGAGGCTCCTCAGAAAAACAGAAGCTAGAATAAAGGGAGGGAGACTCTGACTGACCACAGCTGATACAGTAACTGAAGCTTCTGGATTACTTTTGCTTTCCTGCAAAATAAACACGACATTAATGAGCTTTATGGACTGGAAATGAATTAAACGAAGGGTGGAGGCTTTTGCTGCATGTCGAGTTAAATAAGTCCCGTGGTGTTTAGAAATGGACATATTGCGCTTGTTCTATTATATTTGAGTGACACCGCTGATATTTTACCACTTACAACTGTCAGTATTTTTAGTTATTTTCATCAAACACTAAAGGGAGATCTCATTAACCATGCATTAAATAAAGAGATAAATATTGGACCTAAATACCGATTATATTTCAGTTTTACAGTTACACGTCAGAATGTCACTAACTGTAAGACATTTTTAAGATTTAATCAAACCCAAAAACTATTTTTACATCAAATTTATACTTTCGCATCAATAAACACAAAAATATGAAAAATACTAAATTAAAATAACAAATAAAAATTCAAGAATGAACATTTTTGTTGATTAATTTAGAAACAGAACAAACGATGCATATTCATCAGATTTCTGTCATTTATTCTTACAGAGGCGATTTTCACGACTTCGAAGATGAACACCACGACAACAGAGAGTGACTGAAACTGAAACCAAGACCTTTTAGCAAACAAAAACATGTGCAACCCCCGGCGACCGTTACGGTAATGAAGATTATAATGTGACTTAGTGTTCTGGAAATGTCAGTTATTTAGCAAGAAACACTAAAAGAAATCTGCAGAGAAGATTTTTGGTCAAAAGGCCTCTGAAATGGACTTTTAGGCCTGAAACAGATTCAACCCACTTTCGCAAATGCAAAGGACAGCACTCGCAAACACTCGCCAACGCACGGCAGACACTCGGCCCTTCTGTACAAACTCAGTTAAAACGGCTAAAACGCTCAGTACTGAAGGGGGCGCTAGAGGACAAATCGGAGAGGATCTGCTGTAATTACGAGGGTGAGCTGCTTTACCTCTTCTGCTGAAAAGGAAAGGCCATAATGGACCGTATTTGTTTATTTGAGCCGTCTTCGCGTGAGATGACGTAATTTTTTACGTAACTACGTGTGAAACCCCGTCTGTGTTCCTTGCGTGAAGTGCGCTTCGGGCCCTGTGAAGTTGTTTTAAGTACATGCAGAAAAGCGTATTATATGAAATGTAGGAATGCTACGTAAAGAGAATTTAGCTAAACGAACACAAATAAAGCATTTCATGCTTTCACAAAGATATAAATAAACCTGCAAACCAAACGCGTTAAAAATATTACTCTTAGTGCTGCTTTACACCCAATAAATACCTCAGCTATGTCTTTAGGAAACTGCTGCAGAAACTTTGAACATCCAGAACTACAAACTAGAACTGCTATAAACTTTTTCACTCGATTTTTTTATGTAAATATATGACGGAACCCACCAAGTCCTACTTGATTTGGCAAGGAACGACTACTATTAAGCTATCCTGATTTTCCTGAAAATCCTGTTTTTTTGGCAGTGACAGGTCGAGAACCTCCTCCTCGTCCTCCTGCTCCCTTCTAATGCACTTGTGGTCCTTTAAAGTACCCGAATGCCTGAAGCTCCTCCCACAGTCTCCGCAGAAGTACGGTTTCTCTCCGGTGTGAAGGCGCTGATGAGTGGTGAGGTGACTCTTCAGAGTGAAGCTCCTTCCACACTCCGTACAGTGATAGGGCTTCTCTCCGGTGTGGATGGGCAGGTGTTTTTTCAGAGCGCTCCTCAGAGCGAAGCTCTTCCCACAGTGCGGACAATCGTACGGCTTCTCTCCGGTGTGAATGCGCCGGTGCAGTCTCAGATTGCTCTGCTGATTAAAACATTTCCCGCAGTCTAAGCACTGAAACGGCTTCTCCCCGGTGTGAATGTGCTGGTGCTGCTCCAGAGTGGTCTGCCGAGTGAAGCTCTTCCCACACTCGAAGCAGTAATACAGTTTCACTCCCGTGTGGACGAGCTGATGTCTGAGCAGATGGTTCTTCTGGTTAAAGCTCTTCCCGCACTCTGAGCACTGGTACGGCTTCTCTCCTGTGTGAATGCGCAGGTGGGTTTTGAGGTTGCTGGTATCTCCAAAGCTCTTCCCGCACTCCAGGCAGAAGTGAATCTTCTCCCTCTGTAACGGTCTGTAAGATGGTAAGGTGTCTGGGAAAAGAACAGAGGAGCTACTCGTGGAGGCTAAGTTGAAATACTCAAGTGGGATCTGTCTTTGCAAGAAATCGGACACATTAATTGATAGAGAATCATCTGACGTGTCTGTGGAGGTAAACGTAAAGTCTGTAGGAAAATGGACGATAGGAGCCGGAGAAGTCGCTTGAAACTTGCTTGAAGACATTGTTCACCCTGAAAGAGAAAAAAAAGAAAAATATTTTAATACACAAAATGTGAAGATGAGAAAAGATGTAAGGGACTGTGCTTCATGTTGTAAAACACTTCAGCTGCAGATTTATTCCACGGTAACTTGTTCGGGGCCGGATGTGTCAGGACGTGGATTTACACCTTCGCAGCACTGCTGTCTGATATGCTTGTACCAGTAAATCATATATTAAGCTGCCATGTCTCTCTTCTGATGTCACGCATGGTAGGTTTGGGCAGTGTGACCGTAATACGGTAAAAACCACGGTGCGAAAAATTACGACGAAATTTTAAAATGACAGTATCTTGAAATGATGACGTCCTGACTGAATAAATAAATAAACACATTCCACCAACTTGTATCTTAAAGCTCACTGAGTGCGTTTATATGCAATTAATAATCCGCTCATAATCAGATTTCTGCAGATTATTAAGTGGTCGTGTAAACACACACTCCGATGTCTTAGATCAGATTAAGGTCTATACATCTGATCAGTAAATCTGATGAAGAGGCTGATCTGAGTCAGTAGTGGGGTTTTCAGTGTAAACTCTCACTGATTTCTTTCGTTTCTCTCAGTCTGAGCATGAGTGAAAACAGCGGGCAGCGTTTAACGCAGCGTTTTCAGATGAAGTGACACAAGGTTTAAAGAAGCCGCTCATGACGTTTGAGCTTTACGTTCACGTCGCGTCTTATTCCGAGGGATTACTGGCTGGTAGTAACGCAGAAATCTGACTGCTGTCTGACTGATGTAGACCTGGAGTTTCCCCATGATCTCATCACTCAGGAGCACGAAAGCACCCTGAACCAGTTACTGACAGTCAGGTTTTCTGCAGGTTTAAGAATGTAATCACATTCACGGATTGTGGTGTGAAACTTCACTGATAGGTGGCGCTAACAGAGAAAGAGGAAACCAGAAGCCAGAAACCAACGGAGCCAGAAAAATCTCAGAAAAACTGCCGTCATCTGAACTGTGTCAACAGAGCACCAGTTCTCAGCACTGTGGTGGGAGGTGCTGCTTGGGTTTATAGCTGCTGGCTAAGCTCACGTTAAGGTAGCCCATCAGGCTTCAGAGCCAAACGCCTCAGAACAGGTTTAATTTTGCCTTTCCGGCCCTTCAGCGCCTCCCAGACTCACTCTCAGATTTTAATTATTACGTTTAATCATCTAAGCTTGTGTCAGTGTTTAGACTCTTGTGTCCCCAGCAGCTCAGCTTCTACCTTCTTGTTCCACTTTTATACATAAATAACGTCCACACCCTGGTGAAACGCCAGAGAGGCATGAAACCGATACCAAGCCTGCCATAATTCCATAACGGCACAGTTAAAGATGTTACAACAGCAGGTTCAACGTGTAAAAACATGTTATGTGACCCTTATTAGTCCCACAGAGGTAATTTCACCTCCGTGTTTAACCCGTCCGTGCAGTGAAACACCACATACACACTACTGAGCACACACACACCAGGGGGCAGCGAGCACACTTGCCCGGAGCGGTGGGCAGCCCTATCCACAGCACCGGGGAGCAGGTGGGGGTTAGGTGTCTTGCTCAAGGACGCCTCAGTCATGGACTGTCGGCTCTGGGGGTCAAACCAGTGACTAGACTTTCCACTGTGGAAAAATGTTGGCAGAACGCAAGAGGAACCAAATCATTAGAAAAGGGGAGAAGAACCAGGTCATCAGAGCAGACTTGGAAGAAGTGAAGGTAAAAAAGGAAGAGTAAAGCCAGCAACATGACGGACGGAGACGATCAGAGGAACCATGAAGATGAAGCCAAAGACAAAAACAGAAAACGAGAGAAACGCTGTCCATTTGGTCATCAGGATCAACGTGATGCATGCAATAAAGCTACACTCTTTAAAAACACGGTTCTTCAAGCGCTCTTTAGTAAAGGGAATGGTTCTATATGGGACCCCACACTCAACTCTCAAAAGCCCTCTGCATGATTAAATGGTTCTTTGCGTGGTGAAAAGGTTCTTCGGATTGATGAAGAATTTGCTGTAAATGGTTCTGTATAGCACCAAAGACGGTTCTGCTATTGTTTACAAGCTTGACATCGTAACAACAGCAGAACCGTTTTTTCTATTCACGCTTTCCATCAATCTGAAGAAGCACTTACCATGCGAAGAACCCATTAAGCATGAAATGGCTTTATATAGAATCGTGGTTCTAAATAGAACCATTTCTTTCACATGAGAACCCCTGAAGAACCTTTTTTTAAGAGTACATGGTCAAATAAAGATTAGTTCACTTGTATTCATTCATTTATATTTCAGTCACACCTTCAACACTGGCAAGTCAATGAATGTGTGAGGAGGAACATGGAACCGTGGGTGAATGTACTGGTGCCTGGCTACAGCTGGAGTGATCTTCACACTGGCGTTCAGCTGCTGTGAGGTCTGCATACCTGCGACGCGCGACTCGGTGCCCATAGTAACCAGGCGTCTGGGACTGTTACTGCTGGCTTCGCAACTCAGAAGTGTTTGTTTCACCTGAGCAAGCTAAACGAGGTTGTGATGGTGTCCATCACGCGGGACTGCAGCCACTAATACGTCAAATACGTGGGCGTTTCTCAACTGTCGCTCTCCGTCCGTGCGTCTATCCGTCCATCCATCTATCTGTGTATTGGAATAGGAAATCCAGGAGCACAGCTTCCAGGACAGTTTCTAGCACCAGCCCTTCCGACTCTCTAAGGACCCCCGCTACCCTCCCCCTCTCTCAGAGCCGCGACATTCCTGGCCGACTGTCAGACCATCAGGCCGCTGGCGAGCGTTAATGATCGACTGTGAAAGAACAAAGAGCAGGAACAGCAAACACAGCCGCCTGACGCCACACACCTGTGAGCACCTGGAAACACAGAGCGCCGACTCTACCCGAGTCAAACGTCCATCTCAGCTCCACATGGACTAAACACACTGCAGCCGCTCAGCTCTTCCCAAAACCAGCAAGAAAGGAAAAGGCAGTGACGGCGTTTTAACCGACGTGGCCATCTGAACATGTGAATTTGTAAACGAACCATATCTGAACATCATTCTCCTCCAGAAAACATCCCACACTGTTCTGAATAAACGCAGACGACTGCGATGAAGAACAAGCGTGAAATACGCCGGGAGACTCGACACATCTTCATTTTTTACACAGCTGATTAACACGAACAGTGTTACTTCACCGTTTACAGAGCTGAGCAGCCTTTTATCCACGTCTGAGTCTCGTACGACGTTTAAACGCTGTATTTACATCTTTACTATGTTCACACAACGGTCACTGAACGGCCACTAACCTGGCGTTAGGACCAAGCTGAGAGAACCGCGGCCAGTTTAGTCCGAAATATTCCAGCCCGGGTTCGACTGGGTCACTGTTTCCTTTATCTACCTTTTCTTCGCCGCGCTTGACGCCGAATATCCGCCCCTTCGCCGCGCTTGACGCCGAATATCCGCCCCTTCGCCGCGCTTGACGCCGAATATCCGCCCCTTCGCCGCGCTTGACGCCGAATATCCGCCCCTTCGCCGCGCTTGACGCCGAATATCCGCCCCTTCGCCGCGCTTGACGCCGAATATCCGCCCCTTCGCCGCGCTTGACGCCGAATATCCGCCCCTTCGCCGCGCTTAACGCCGAATATCCGCCCCTTCGCCGCGCTTGACGCCGAATATCCGCCCCTTCCCTATAAACCGTTTAAGACTACATGACAGCTATAAGGTCGACCCCACGGCGCGAACACGCCTTGCTTTAACAGTAATACGGCGTCAGATCCGACTCAGATCTCTGGGATTAATATTACTAATAACACTAATATTAATCCCCTTTAAAGCCCTGCTTCCGGGTGTTCAGCGGGCAGAGCAGCTGTGAACAATACCAGGGTTTCAGGTCTAAACCCGAGGCTCCTCAAACCGCCCAAGACCTCAGAGAGACGTTCAGAGGACGTCCCGTGGTCCGAGGCTCACCTCGCCCGTCGGTTATTAGCGGTTATTAATCGTTTAATAACGTCCACACCGCATTTCCGCGCTTAGCGCAGAGCAGCCGACGGTTTCAGGGCGTTTCCGCCGCTAAAAACGCCCAAAACACCAACCGACCAACGCTGGAACCGCACTTACGGCTCTAGGTCGCCTTCGCCCGGCTTGAGAACCTTTAACATACCCGAGATTCGCGATTTAACGCGGTTTATTCGGCGATTTCAGGGCGTTTCACTCGGATATTAGCCGCTTAGCCTGGCTGCTAAAGCTGGCCAGCTCTACAGCCGATATGAGGCGATAAACCGCGCCGTTCAGCGCCGATAAAGTCTAAACTCACACGGAATTTAGAGAAGAAACGAACTAAATTCATAAATTTTAATGTGTCACATCTGAAAATACGATGTTAGCACGCATGCTAACGCGGCTAGCGTTAGCTTCCTAGCTTAGCGAGTTGTTTACACAGTAATGACTACAAATATCGATCATATCGATCTTAGATCGGATCCACTGGCTCTTATCGGTGATCTAATAGTGTTCGGTGACTTTGTTTTCATCTAATAGTGAATAATCTGTCTATTCGCCAGCTTCTTCGAGGAATTTTCCCGTTCCACCTTAAATGGTGCACCATTTAATGTGGAACGGGAAAATTCGAAAAGCAAGCCAATTTTAGCCTCGCAAGGAGCAGGGGGGATTAACATTCCTTTCATTAGACCCACCTGCTTCCCAAATCGGGAAAACGTCAGTAAAACCCGGTCTGATCCTGAAAAACATCCGACTTAAACACATTCACAGATGCGGTCACTGACAGTCCAGAGTCTCCCAAGCTTCAGTGGGCTGGAGCAGTAAAAGCCAGTGTAGAGAGCTGTTAATCAGGTTCTACCTCGATGAGAGCAGCTCCTGTTCCGCTCTTGTTCGGCTCCTGTTCCGCTCCTGTTCGGCTCCTGCGGCGGCGTGGACCTGCTGACCAGAGCGGAGCTTCTGCTCCTCCGCTTTACTGGCCCTTCTCATTTATCTATTCCACAACCCACCCGCATTCGGGCAGCCCCCGCCCCCTGTGCTGATTGGCCAGCCGAGAAGTCGTTCGCGTCGCCATAGCAACCGTGGCAGCGGGTTTGCTGGAGACCACATAGCAACCATAGCAGAGGGTTTGTTGGAGATCGCCATAACAACCGCAGCAGGTTTGTTGGAGAGCAGGATAGTAGCCATAGCAACAGGTTTGTTGGAGACCAAAATATGAAAGTAATGATGCTGCCGTCTGAAAAGGTGATCAGGGCTACTGGAAGATCTCACACCACACACACAGACACGGTTCTCCAAGGGTTCTTCAGTAAAGACAGTGGTTCTTTATACAGCCATGAACACATAAAGAACCAAGTGCATGGTGAAATTGTTTACATATTAAAGGAGAGTGTGTTTATGGTTCTACACAGAACCAGAAAGGGTTCTGCTATTGTTACAAGTAATAACTATATATAACTATGCTATATAGATGAGGTGATTTAGGCCGTTAAAACATCCCCCTGTAGGTTTAATAACGATAGTGTTACCTGACGAGGTGATTTAGGGTGTTAAAACACCCCCCCTGTAGGTTAAATAACGATAGTGTTACCCTACGAGGTGATTTAGGCCGTTAAAACACCCCCCCTGTGGGTTTAATAACGATAGTCTTACCCGACGAGGTGATTTAGGCCGTTAAAACATCCCCCCTGTAGGTTTAATAACGATAGTCTTACCCGACGAGGTGATTTAGGCCGTTAAAACATCCCCCCTGTAGGTTTAATAATGATAGTCTTACCCGACGAGGTGATTTAGGCCGTTAAAACATCCCCCTGTGGGTTTAATAACGATAGTGTTACCCGACGAGGTGATTTAGGCCGTTAAAACATCCCCCTGTAGGTTTAATAACGATAGTGTTACCGACGAGGTGATTTAGGCCGTTAAAACATCCCCCTGTAGGTTTAATAATGATAGTGTTACCCGACGAGGTGATTTAGGCCGTTAAAACATCCCCCTGTAGGTTTAATAACGATAGTGTTACCGACGAGGTGATTTAGGCCGTTAAAACATCCCCCTGTAGGTTTAATAATGATAGTGTTACCCGACGAGGTGATTTAGGCCGTTAAAAGATCCCCCTTTAGGTTTAATAACGATAGTGTTACCCGACGAGGTGATTTAGGCTGTTAAAACATCCCCCTGTAGGTTTAATAACGATAGTGTTACCCGATGAGGTGATTTAGGCCGTTAAAACATCCCCCTGTAGGTTTAATAACGATAGTGTTACCGACGAGGTGATTTAGGCCGTTAAAACATCCCCCTGTAGGTTTAATAACGATAGTGTTACCCAACGAGGTTATTTAGGCCATTAAAACATCCCCCCTGTAGGTTTAATAACGATAGTGTTACCCAACGAGGTGATTTAGGCCGTTAAAACATCCCCCTGTAGGTTTAATAACGATAGTGTTACCCGACGAGGTGATTTAGGCAGATAAAACATCCCCCCTGTGGGTTTAATAACGATAGTGTTACCGACGAGGTGATTTAGGCCGTTAAAACATCCCCCTGTAGGTTTAATAACGATAGTGTTACCCAACGAGGTGATTTAGGCCGTTAAAACATCCCCCTGTAGGTTTAATAACGATAGTGTTACCGACGAGGTGATTTAGGCCGTTAAAACATCCCCCCTGTGGGTTTAATAACGATAGTGTTACCGACGAGGTGATTTAGGCCGTTAAAACATCCCCCTGTAGGTTTAATAATGATAGTGTTACCCGACGAGGTGATTTAGGCCGTTAAAACATCCCCCTTTAGGTTTAATAACGATAGTGTTACCTGACGAGGTGATTTAGGCCGTTAAAACATCCCCCCTGTGGGTTTAATAACGATAGTGTTACCCGATGAGGTGATTTAGGCCGTTAAAACATCCCCCTGTAGGTTTAATAACGATAGTGTTACCGACGAGGTGATTTAGGCCGTTAAAACATCCCCCTGTGGGTTTAATAACGATAGTGTTACCCGACGAGGTGATTTAGGCCGTTAAAACATCCCCCCTGTGGGTTTAATAACAATAGTGTTACCCGACGAGGTGATTTAGCCGTTAAAACATCCCCCCTGTGGGTTTAATAACGGTAGTGTTACCCGACGAGGTGATTTAGGCCTTTAAAACATCCCCCCTGTGGGTTTAATAACAATAGTGTTACCCGACGAGGTGATTTAGGCCATTAAAACATCCCCCTGTAGGTTTAATAACGATAGTGTTACCCGACGAGGTGATTTAGGCCGTTAAAACATCCCCCTGTAGGTTTAATAATGATAGTGTTACCCGACGAGGTGATTTAGGCCGTTAAAACATCCCCCTTTAGGTTTAATAACGATAGTGTTACCTGACGAGGTGATTTAGGCCGTTAAAACATCCCCCTTTAGGTTTAATAACGATAGTGTTACCCGACGAGGTGATTTAGGCCGTTAAAACATCCCCCTTTAGGTTTAATAACGATAGTGTTACCTGACGAGGTGATTTAGGCCGTTAAAACATCCCCCCTGTGGGTTTAATAACGATAGTGTTACCCGATGAGGTGATTTAGGCCGTTAAAACATCCCCCTGTAGGTTTAATAACGATAGTGTTACTGACGAGGTGATTTAGGCCGTTAAAACATCCCCCTGTGGGTTTAATAACGATAGTGTTACCCGACGAGGTGATTTAGGCCGTTAAAACATCCCCCCTGTGGGTTTAATAACAATAGTGTTACCCGACGAGGTGATTTAGCCGTTAAAACATCCCCCCTGTGGGTTTAATAACGGTAGTGTTACCCGACGAGGTGATTTAGGCCGTTAAAACATCCCCCCTGTGGGTTTAATAACAATAGTGTTACCCGACGAGGTGATTTAGGCCATTAAAACATCCCCCTGTAGGTTTAATAACGATAGTGTTACCCGACGAAGTGATTTAGGCCGTTAAAACATCCCCCTGTAGGTTTAATAACGATAGTGTTACCCGACGAGGTGATTTAGCCGTTAAAAGATCCCCCCTGTGGGTTTAATAACGATAGTGTTACCGACGAGGTGATTTAGGCCATTAAAACATCCCCCCTGTAGGTTTAATAACGATAGTGTTACCCGACGAGGTGATTTAGCCGTTAAAACATCCCCCCTGTAGGTTTAATAACGATAGTGTTACCCGACGAGGTGATTTAGGCCGTTAAAACATCCCCCCTGTGGGTTTAATAACGATAGTGTTACCCGATGAGGTGATTTAGGCCGTTAAAACATCCCCCCTGTAGGTTTAATAACGATAGTGTTACCCGACGAGGTGATTTAGGCCGTTAAAACATCCCCCCTGTAGGTTTAATAACGATAGTGTTACCCGACGAGGTGATTTAGGCCATTAAAACATCCCCCCTGTGGGTTTAATAACGATAGTGTTACCCGATGAGGTGATTTAGGCCGTTAAAACATCCCCCCTGTGGGTTTAATAACGATAGTGTTACCCGATGAGGTGATTTAGGCCGTTAAAACATCCCCCCTGTAGGTTTAATAACGATAGTGTTACCCGACGAGGTGATTTAGGCCGTTAAAACATCCCCCTGTAGGTTTAATAACGATAGTGTTACCCAACGAGGTGATTTAGGCCGTTAAAACATCCCCCTGTAGGTTTAATAACGATAGTGTTACCCGACGAGGTGATTTAGGCAGATAAAACATCCCCCCTGTGGGTTTAATAACGATAGTGTTACCGACGAGGTGATTTAGGCCGTTAAAACATCCCCCTGTAGGTTTAATAACGATAGTGTTACCCAACGAGGTGATTTAGGCCGTTAAAACATCCCCCTGTAGGTTTAATAACGATAGTGTTACCGACGAGGTGATTTAGGCCGTTAAAACATCCCCCCTGTGGGTTTAATAACGATAGTGTTACCGACGAGGTGATTTAGGCCGTTAAAACATCCCCCTGTAGGTTTAATAACGATAGTGTTACCCAACGAGGTGATTTAGGCCGTTAAAACATCCCCCTGTAGGTTTAATAACGATAGTGTTACCCGACGAGGTGATTTAGGCCGTTAAAAAAAACCCCCGGTAGGTTTAATAACGATAGTGTTACCCGACGAGGTGATTTAGGCCGTTAAAACATCCCCCTTTAGGTTTAATAACGATAGTGTTACCTGACGAGGTGATTTAGGCCGTTAAAACATCCCCCCTGTGGGTTTAATAACGATAGTGTTACCCGATGAGGTGATTTAGGCCGTTAAAACATCCCCCTGTAGGTTTAATAACGATAGTGTTACTGACGAGGTGATTTAGGCCGTTAAAACATCCCCCTGTGGGTTTAATAACGATAGTGTTACCCGACGAGGTGATTTAGGCCGTTAAAACATCCCCCCTGTGGGTTTAATAACAATAGTGTTACCCGACGAGGTGATTTAGCCGTTAAAACATCCCCCCTGTGGGTTTAATAACGGTAGTGTTACCCGACGAGGTGATTTAGGCCTTTAAAACATCCCCCCTGTGGGTTTAATAACAATAGTGTTACCCGACGAGGTGATTTAGGCCATTAAAACATCCCCCTGTAGGTTTAATAACGATAGTGTTACCCGACGAGGTGATTTAGGCCGTTAAAACATCCCCCTGTAGGTTTAATAACGATAGTGTTACCCGACGAGGTGATTTAGGCCGTTAAAAGATCCCCCCTGTGGGTTTAATAACGATAGTGTTACCCGACGAGGTGATTTAGGCCGTTAAAACATCCCCCCTGTAGGTTTAATAACGATAGTGTTACCCGACGAGGTGATTTAGGCCATTAAAACATCCCCCCTGTAGGTTTAATAACGATAGTGTTACCCGACGAGGTGATTTAGGCCGTTAAAACATCCCCCCTGTAGGTTTAATAACGATAGTGTTACCCGACGAGGTGATTTAGGCCGTTAAAACATCCCCCCTGTGGGTTTAATAACGATAGTGTTACCCGACTGAGGTGATTTAGGCCGTTAAAACATCCCCCCTGTAGGTTTAATAACGATAGTGTTACCCGACGAGGTGATTTAGGCCGTTAAAACATCCCCCCTGTAGGTTTAATAATGATAGTCTTACCCGACGAGGTGATTTAGGCCGTTAAAACATCCCCCTGTGGGTTTAATAACGATAGTGTTACCCGACGAGGTGATTTAGGCCGTTAAAACATCCCCCTGTAGGTTTAATAACGATAGTGTTACCGACGAGGTGATTTAGGCCGTTAAAACATCCCCCTGTAGGTTTAATAATGATAGTGTTACCCGACGAGGTGATTTAGGCCGTTAAAACATCCCCCTGTAGGTTTAATAACGATAGTGTTACCGACGAGGTGATTTAGGCCGTTAAAACATCCCCCTGTAGGTTTAATAATGATAGTGTTACCCGACGAGGTGATTTAGGCCGTTAAAAGATCCCCCTTTAGGTTTAATAACGATAGTGTTACCCGACGAGGTGATTTAGGCTGTTAAAACATCCCCCTGTAGGTTTAATAACGATAGTGTTACCCGATGAGGTGATTTAGGCCGTTAAAACATCCCCCTGTAGGTTTAATAACGATAGTGTTACCGACGAGGTGATTTAGGCCGTTAAAACATCCCCCTGTAGGTTTAATAACGATAGTGTTACCCAACGAGGTTATTTAGGCCATTAAAACATCCCCCCTGTAGGTTTAATAACGATAGTGTTACCCAACGAGGTGATTTAGGCCGTTAAAACATCCCCCTGTAGGTTTAATAACGATAGTGTTACCCGACGAGGTGATTTAGGCAGATAAAACATCCCCCCTGTGGGTTTAATAACGATAGTGTTACCGACGAGGTGATTTAGGCCGTTAAAACATCCCCCTGTAGGTTTAATAACGATAGTGTTACCCAACGAGGTGATTTAGGCCGTTAAAACATCCCCCTGTAGGTTTAATAACGATAGTGTTACCGACGAGGTGATTTAGGCCGTTAAAACATCCCCCCTGTGGGTTTAATAACGATAGTGTTACCGACGAGGTGATTTAGGCCGTTAAAACATCCCCCTGTAGGTTTAATAATGATAGTGTTACCCGACGAGGTGATTTAGGCCGTTAAAACATCCCCCTTTAGGTTTAATAACGATAGTGTTACCTGACGAGGTGATTTAGGCCGTTAAAACATCCCCCCTGTGGGTTTAATAACGATAGTGTTACCCGATGAGGTGATTTAGGCCGTTAAAACATCCCCCTGTAGGTTTAATAACGATAGTGTTACTGACGAGGTGATTTAGGCCGTTAAAACATCCCCCTGTGGGTTTAATAACGATAGTGTTACCCGACGAGGTGATTTAGGCCGTTAAAACATCCCCCCTGTGGGTTTAATAACAATAGTGTTACCCGACGAGGTGATTTAGCCGTTAAAACATCCCCCCTGTGGGTTTAATAACGGTAGTGTTACCCGACGAGGTGATTTAGGCCTTTAAAACATCCCCCCTGTGGGTTTAATAACAATAGTGTTACCCGACGAGGTGATTTAGGCCATTAAAACATCCCCCTGTAGGTTTAATAACGATAGTGTTACCCGACGAGGTGATTTAGGCCGTTAAAACATCCCCCTGTAGGTTTAATAATGATAGTGTTACCCGACGAGGTGATTTAGGCCGTTAAAACATCCCCCTTTAGGTTTAATAACGATAGTGTTACCTGACGAGGTGATTTAGGCCGTTAAAACATCCCCCCTGTGGGTTTAATAACGATAGTGTTACCCGATGAGGTGATTTAGGCCGTTAAAACATCCCCCTGTAGGTTTAATAACGATAGTGTTACTGACGAGGTGATTTAGGCCGTTAAAACATCCCCCTGTGGGTTTAATAACGATAGTGTTACCCGACGAGGTGATTTAGGCCGTTAAAACATCCCCCCTGTGGGTTTAATAACGATAGTGTTACCCGACGAGGTGATTTAGCCGTTAAAACATCCCCCCTGTGGGTTTAATAACGGTAGTGTTACCCGACGAGGTGATTTAGGCCTTTAAAACATCCCCCCTGTGGGTTTAATAACAATAGTGTTACCCGACGAGGTGATTTAGGCCATTAAAACATCCCCCTGTAGGTTTAATAACGATAGTGTTACCCGACGAAGTGATTTAGGCCGTTAAAACATCCCCCTGTAGGTTTAATAACGATAGTGTTACCCGACGAGGTGATTTAGCCGTTAAAAGATCCCCCCTGTGGGTTTAATAACGATAGTGTTACCGACGAGGTGATTTAGGCCATTAAAACATCCCCCCTGTAGGTTTAATAACGATAGTGTTACCCGACGAGGTGATTTAGCCGTTAAAACATCCCCCCTGTAGGTTTAATAACGATAGTGTTACCCGACGAGGTGATTTAGGCCGTTAAAACATCCCCCCTGTGGGTTTAATAACGATAGTGTTACCCGATGAGGTGATTTAGGCCGTTAAAACATCCCCCCTGTAGGTTTAATAACGATAGTGTTACCCGACGAGGTGATTTAGGCCGTTAAAACATCCCCCCTGTAGGTTTAATAACGATAGTGTTACCTGACGAGGTGATTTAGGCCATTAAAACATCCCCCCTGTGGGTTTAATAACGATAGTGTTACCCGATGAGGTGATTTAGGCCGTTAAAACATCCCCCCTGTGGGTTTAATAACGATAGTGTTACCCGATGAGGTGATTTAGGCCGTTAAAACATCCCCCCTGTAGGTTTAATAACGATAGTGTTACCCGACGAGGTGATTTAGGCCGTTAAAACATCCCCCTGTAGGTTTAATAACGATAGTGTTACCCAACGAGGTGATTTAGGCCGTTAAAACATCCCCCTGTAGGTTTAATAACGATAGTGTTACCCGACGAGGTGATTTAGGCAGATAAAACATCCCCCCTGTGGGTTTAATAACGATAGTGTTACCGACGAGGTGATTTAGGCCGTTAAAACATCCCCCTGTAGGTTTAATAACGATAGTGTTACCCAACGAGGTGATTTAGGCCGTTAAAACATCCCCCTGTAGGTTTAATAACGATAGTGTTACCGACGAGGTGATTTAGGCCGTTAAAACATCCCCCCTGTGGGTTTAATAACGATAGTGTTACCGACGAGGTGATTTAGGCCGTTAAAACATCCCCCTGTAGGTTTAATAACGATAGTGTTACCCAACGAGGTGATTTAGGCCGTTAAAACATCCCCCTGTAGGTTTAATAACGATAGTGTTACCCGACGAGGTGATTTAGGCCGTTAAAACATCCCCCTGTAGGTTTAATAATGATAGTGTTACCCGACGAGGTGATTTAGGCCGTTAAAACATCCCCCTTTAGGTTTAATAACGATAGTGTTACCTGACGAGGTGATTTAGGCCGTTAAAACATCCCCCCTGTGGGTTTAATAACGATAGTGTTACCCGATGAGGTGATTTAGGCCGTTAAAACATCCCCCTGTAGGTTTAATAACGATAGTGTTACTGACGAGGTGATTTAGGCCGTTAAAACATCCCCCTGTGGGTTTAATAACGATAGTGTTACCCGACGAGGTGATTTAGGCCGTTAAAACATCCCCCCTGTGGGTTTAATAACAATAGTGTTACCCGACGAGGTGATTTAGCCGTTAAAACATCCCCCCTGTGGGTTTAATAACGGTAGTGTTACCCGACGAGGTGATTTAGGCCTTTAAAACATCCCCCCTGTGGGTTTAATAACAATAGTGTTACCCGACGAGGTGATTTAGGCCATTAAAACATCCCCCTGTAGGTTTAATAACGATAGTGTTACCCGACGAAGTGATTTAGGCCGTTAAAACATCCCCCTGTAGGTTTA
This sequence comes from Pygocentrus nattereri, assembly GCF_015220715.1. Classification (NCBI taxonomy): domain Eukaryota; kingdom Metazoa; phylum Chordata; class Actinopteri; order Characiformes; family Serrasalmidae; genus Pygocentrus; species Pygocentrus nattereri. The sequence continues at coordinate 1,486,184 of NC_051216.1, read as the reverse complement.
ATAACGATAGTGTTACCCGACGAGGTGATTTAGCCGTTAAAAGATCCCCCCTGTGGGTTTAATAACGATAGTGTTACCCGACGAGGTGATTTAGCCGTTAAAACATCCCCCCTGTAGGTTTAATAACGATAGTGTTACCCAACGAGGTGATTTAGGCCATTAAAACATCCCCCCTGTAGGTTTAATAACGATAGTGTTACCCGACGAGGTGATTTAGCCGTTAAAACATCCCCCCTGTAGGTTTAATAACGATAGTGTTACCCGACGAGGTGATTTAGGCCGTTAAAACATCCCCCCTGTGGGTTTAATAACGATAGTGTTACCCGATGAGGTGATTTAGGCCGTTAAAACATCCCCCCTGTAGGTTTAATAACGATAGTGTTACCCGACGAGGTGATTTAGGCCGTTAAAACATCCCCCCTGTAGGTTTAATAACGATAGTGTTACCTGACGAGGTGATTTAGGCCATTAAAACATCCCCCCTGTGGGTTTAATAACGATAGTGTTACCCGATGAGGTGATTTAGGCCGTTAAAACATCCCCCTGTAGGTTTAATAACGATAGTGTTACCCGACGAGGTGATTTAGGCCGTTAAAACATCCCCCCTGTGGGTTTAATAACGATAGTGTTACCCGATGAGGTGATTTAGGCCGTTAAAACATCCCCCCTGTAGGTTTAATAACGATAGTGTTACCCGACGAGGTGATTTAGGCCGTTAAAACATCCCCCCTGTGGGTTTAATAATGATAGTGTTACCTGACGAGGTGATTTAGGCCGTTAAAACATCCCCCCTGTAGGTTTAATAACGATAGTGTTACCCGACGAGGTGATTTAGGCCGTTAAAACATCCCCCCTGTGGGTTTAATAACGATAGTGTTACCTGACGAGGTGATTTAGGCCGTTAAAACATCCCCCTGTAGGTTTAATAATGATAGTGTTACCCGATGAGGTGATTTAGGCCGTTAAAACATCCCCCTGTAGGTTTAATAACGATAGTGTTACCTGACGAGGTGATTTAGGCCGTTAAAACATCCCCCTGTAGGTTTAATAACGATAGTGTTACCTGACGAGGTGATTTAGGCCGTTAAAACATCCCCCCTGTAGGTTTAATAACGATAGTGTTACCTGACGAGGTGATTTAGGCCGTTAAAACATCCCCCCTGTAGGTTTAATAACGATAGTGTTACCCGACGAGGTGATTTAGGCTGATTTGGGTCCATAAACATAAAACATGTCTTTAAACATAAACATGTCTTTATCTGTGAAACCGTGAGGTTTCTCTGCGTGCAGGTGCTTACTAGGCGTTTATCGTGCCGGGGGTCAGCAACTGTACTGAAGGCCAAGAGGAGCAAAATGGCTAAAACCTGTAGAAACTATTAAGTGTGGGTGTTGGTTCTTGTTGGTTGTGTAACGTGTTTTGATGTTTTAACGGGTTGATATCGGACAGGAATAACGTGCACACAAAACATTCGAGAGCGTAGACGGCCAAACTTTCACGCCTACTCATGAAAGTTTGTGGCAGTTTTCATCATGTGGAGGTGACGTCCTCTCCATTTTAAAACTATAGGTATAAAAACGAGCTACACTGCTGCTCCCTGCTGGGCCGCACAGGAATTACAGCTCCACGCAGAGGATCTGACACTGTTTTCTGAGGATTGACACAGTTTTACACCAGGATGTCCTTCTATTTCACATTTTCCTCATATTTTCCTTTATTTACTTTATTTTTTATCCGTTATACAAACCCAGTCCCAAAAATCTGAGCCAGGTTATAAACTGCTGATGAAACAGAAAGCAGTGATCAGCAAATCCTGTTTGATCTGTTTTGCATTGAAAAGAGTACAAAAACACAATTTTTGATGTTTTATATTATGAATGTCACTGTTTTTGTAAATATGGTCTCATTTTAATTTTGATGTCTGTGACCTGTGCCAAAAAGGTACTGGAGCGGATTTCCATTGCGTTACAGCACCTTTCATTTAACAGTGCTTACTAATCACTGAAGGGCTGAAGACACAAACTGATCCAGTTTAAAGCTTTCACCATTCTTCTTCTATACAAGTGTTCATCTGTGCAACCGCACAGCGCCTCCACTGTCATCTTCTGAACTTAACTTTAAAACTTTAACTTTAAAAGGGAGGCAGTTCTGGACTGCAGGCAGGTCAGTCTAGTGGCTGCAGTCTCTGATTACACAGCTGTGCTACTGTAACGTGAGCAGAATATTTCTTGGTATCGTGTTGAAATAAATATGGGCGTCCCGGAAAAAGACGGAGTCTAAAAGGCAGCATGTGTTGCTCCAGAATGTGTTCAGTGTTCACGGTGCTTTCACAGATGTACAGGTTACCCACTAATACCCCCCCTGACACACACACACACACACACACACACACACACACCATGACAGACACTGGATTTAGAACTTTACACTGGTAACAGTCTGGATGGTGCTTTTCTTCTTTTGGCCCATTATTTCCATAAACAATCTAAAAGTTTCACTCGTCTGACCACAATATATGTTTCATCAGTTCATTTCTGTAACGCAGAGCTTGGAGGTGGATGCATATGCGGAGATAAGCGACTTTTATTAAGGGCAAATCCAGGGTCGTGGTCGATACAGTCCAGGTTTAACGAGCCAATACGGAGAAATGGAGGGAAAGACATAACAAGAAAAACACAGAATACAGAAATCCAAATACTGCAAACAAAACAAACATCCCAAACAACATCACAAACAAACATCCCAAACAACACATCCAATACATACATCCAACAAAGACCAGCAAACACACAGGGGAAAACACAGGGCTTAAAAACAACAGGGTTAACGATTGTTCACAAGACACAAGACACAGAAAACAGTTGGAACAAATCAGGGGCGGAGTCAAAAAAACAAGGGGGCAGAACCGGGAGGGAACCAAAGGAGCACATGGACACGTAAACAGACGCACATACAAGACCAAAACACAAAGCACATGGAGGAGTGGGAGGAGCCAATCGTGACAATTTCAGACGAGCTTGGGCCCAGTCAGTACTTTTTTGTATTTGTTTGTTTTGAAATTTTGTTTTCATTCCTGTGATTGTTTATATTTAATACTGGCCTTTTAATTGCAGATGTTTGTATTTTGTGTCACCCAATGACATTTCAGTGTGAAATATTGTGGTCAGGTGGTGGCACTGGACTTAACACATGGATAAGAATTATGGATCCATATAATTATGGATTAAGGAATGGATAAGAGAAAAGTGTTTTAAAGGGAATTCCACAGATTTTTCCAAAATTCTCCCATAATTCTGTGTGTGAGGTGTAAACAGAGAGATTCAGAGCGGTTTGGTGTGAAATGATTTACTCCAATATCATGCCTGAAAAAGGACATTCAACCTACAGTTGAAATCGATCCTGTTTCAGCAGGAATTTGGTTTAACAGCTTCCATCTGTCGTTTACTGTGTTGAATAAATCTGTAGGTCCTGCAGTAAAAAGGGATGAAGTACATCAGTAAATGAATGATGAAATGATGAAATGTGCTTCAGCTCTGAACTCAGAAAAAAGGAAGGAAGCTGAAGCTGGACTCCAGAAATGACTGCACACTCTGAGTGTGACTGAGCTCACATGCTCTCCTCATCTCACTTCCAGTAAACCAGAACCGTCTCAGACGCTTTTCAGCAGAATGTAAGTACATTTTCATGAATTAATAATTTCTTCATGAGTTTCGCTCTGTGCATGATTTATTACTTCAAAACGCTGAAGAATAATAACGGTCAGCAGCTGAATGCAGAAGCTGACCTGAACTCAGAGACACATTTAGTGCAGATTTCAATTCTCAATATCAAAACAGTGAAGAAACCCCACTTTGAGCAGATTTACCATGAGGAACTGTGAAGTCCTCCTTCTGCCTCAGTGCAAGTCTCAGTGTCCTCGGCTCCAGCAGGTAGATGGCTCTGGTCTGAATCTCACACTGTCTTCTGAAGAATCGACTCAGTGATTTGTTGGACTGTCCCTCAGATTAAAGCTCAGAGTTGGTTGATTTCATATGCAGTCGTTAAACTGGCCACCAGAATGGACGTTGAGGAACATCAGCCAGCAGCAAAACCGCTCACAACCACGTTTCCTCACAAACGGAGGGTTCGGTTTGATTTCAGTGAGAAGATAAAACTAGAGGAACATGCATGCCTTGGTGTTTGCCTACAAGTCCACATATGACACCCTTATTACATAATTATGTTTTCCTTTATTATAATGTTACCAAATTCTACAGCTTCTTCAATGTTTTTATGGCTTTTTCCAAATTCTGCCCTAATGATGAAGCAGAATAAACTGCTCTGTAGTTTCTGCTGAGATCAGACTGGAAGACGAAGGAGATCTTTAACTGACGTCTCTTCTTCTGCTCAGATGTTTCTCCTGAGAAATCTCAGTGTTTCCTCTGGAGTTTCAGTAAACATCTCAATAAAGTCTCACGAATAACTCGTCCTCATTAGCGACTGATCTGGCGTTTCTCCTGTTTGTCTGATGCTGCACTCAGTGCTAAGTTTGGCCGCAGGTTTTGGTGCAGTTTTAGTCTTTTGACCAGTTCTAGTCACATTTTAGTCAATTAATTCTTATTTAGTATTATTTCAAACATACATTTTTAAAGATTTTAGTGTTTTAGAGGTATTTTTACCAGCTTTCATAGATAAAAGCTTAAATGTTATGTAACATTTAATAACACATTAACATCCAGAATTAGGGAAGAAATAATTTCTTCAGATACATTTTACATTTGTTTAGCTTTAAACTCTTTTTGTTGTACAATATTTAGCTCGCCTTGATATGAACATTGAAATGTTTAGAGTTCACGGCTCCAAAAAAAAAAAAAAAAAAAATTTTTTTGTTGTTAATACTGTTGTCTGTTAGTCGTTATATGTGTTACGGCTTGGTTGTGCTTTTGTGCGTAACCATCTTCGTGTGGACTTCGGCTGGTGGTGACCTTCCCCCTAGTTTTCCTCGTGAGTTCAGTTCCCCTCTCAATCTGCTGTTCAAGCACTTTCCTCCCAGTCTTCTGCACCAACGCCACAGTATGGTATCGATTCAGGATCTTTTCACTTGACTAATCTGAGTGTAATTTTTAGTTCTCATACAGAACTTATGAGCATTAAATCTCCTGAGCCATCAAAGAGGAACATCTGAGCAACTAATATGTTCCTCTGGGCAGGTATTACCACACTGTACAGAAGGTCTAAACTCCACAGGCTCCTCAATTCTACAGATTTTTCATCGGCCAACAAAATTTTGCAAAGGGGTTCTCCTACTTGACCCAAACAGTGCTCCCGCTGCAATCCTCCCTCCTTTAAACCGGTCTGCTCCACCTGTTGCTCTAAGAATAAGTACAGAGCAGATACATAATAAAAATTACATAATAAAATTATATCAGCTGCATCAGACCCATTCAAACTCCCCAGAGTTCCTTTGTATTTGAATATGTAACGCAGTCCTGCGTCTGAAGACATCATAAAAACGTAAAGAAGAATTGTGAATGTTGGGCACACCAGCATTTACGTGTGTCTACGTTTATAACGTATGTAAGGTGTTACTCATTAAAACTGGAGAAAGGACTCGACGTGTTCTGTCTCTGTTTGCAGGTCAGGTGGATCCATATTCTTCAAACGTGGAACCCTTTTACTGACCGTCCTGCTGAATATTCCAGGTAGGACTGTTCTGATTTTGTTAAGTTCTAATGTGTGTAGTGATGAGGTTTGAGGGAAGAGGAGAACCTGATTGATGGATGACCACAAAGAGACAGTTACAGACTGCAGTCCACCTGTTTCTCTCCATACTCTGTTACCCTGCTCTTCAGTGGTCAGGCCCTTCCAGGACCCCCACAGAGCAGGTACTATTTAGATGGTGGGTCATTCTCAGCACTGCAGCTGCGCTGATGTGGTGGTGGTGTATTAGTGTGTGTTGCGCTGGTCTGAGTGGATCAGACAGCAGGGACATATAGTGACTGTATTTCTCTCTGAAAGGCTCACAGGTACTCAGAGAGGACGACTGATTGCTAACAGCAGCATTTAACTTCATAAACAATCACTGGTTTCGTATCGAACTGATTAAACTGGTGCGCAGCAGCGCAGACATCAATGAGACGAGAGATTCTGAGAGCTGCTGGGATTTCATCATGCAGTTTACATCAGTCTGTGCTCTTCTCACCCATAACAGGCAAAATCTTCAGCAGTGCAGATCTAGCTCTAGTGTCCAGCTACTTATGAAATATTTGTAGTGACATCTTGATTTTTTAAGTTGACAACTTTTCTAAATGACTTGTTCTGAGAGTGTAGTCGACTAAAGGTATGACACTGTCACCGGGGCAGTACCCTCAGGGCTCCATCTCAGTCCCTTTAGTCAGGGAACGTAGCTGAAACGTATATTAAATGGTTCTTTTTTAAAATATTAGTTTATAAAAAGATATAAATATATACTTTTCCACTGGGAAAAACTTATTTAAGGTACACAATTGGACCTTAAAACCACTGCTGTACCTTTGAGGGAAGGTTTACACTGTTTGTACCTTGATGAACGAATCACGTACCTGCATTGCGCCTTTATTTCTAACAGTGTAGTAAAAATCATCAGTCATGTAACCCCCACTATCAGTTATCAGAACTGAGGGCTCCAGATCCTCAAACGTATGCAGTTCTGCTTTTAAATACAACAAAAAGTCTAAATCTACAGCGAACTAGTCTAAATCCAAATCTCCAGGGAACAGTGAACCTGAGTAGCTGGTTCAGTTGCAATGAAATGTGATTTTACACACAGTGCTTTGTAAAGTACTGATGGCCAGTGTGCATACCAAACAATTTACAGATAATAACAACTCGTACAACGTGGAAATAAACATTACAAACTACTCAGCACGATGTCTTTCATAGATGTTTGATTCGACATTCAATAATTACGTCGAGAAGAAGTTATTAAATAATTTAAAAATGTTATTGAATATTTAAAACTGTAAATATCAAATTTCAAACCTGTTTCAGGTCACGTTGTCTGCCTTAACGTTTTGACCTTTTGAAATATGATCAATTCTGGGTATTAATTTTATTAGAACTGAATTCATGATGATCTACAGCTTTGATAGTCAGGTTAGTCTCTTCTTAAGCTCTGTTTGTTTTAAACTCATCTAACATCTAAAGATGTTCATTCACAGCTTGGTAATGTCCTACTGATTATCTGAAACCTGAGAAGTTGATCATCACAAGCAGATTAGAGCCCTTTTATAAACCAGATTGGATTGATATTGTTCTTCACTACACTAGTTTCATCAACATGAAGAGCTACAGTTACTCAGGGGTTTTGCTGTCCACAGTAGAAACAACTCGTGATGAAACAGAATTGCAAGGTTGTGAGATGTTTTGATTTGTAGGACTAACGCACTCTGTGTGTGGTTCACACTGTGTCAGTTTCAGGTTCTTTGGGTGAGACTCTGAGAGTGACCTGCAGTCCGCAGACTATCTGTGCTCTGCGGGAATCAACAGTGGACCTGCAGTGCTCTCACTCAAACACCACCATCAGACCTCAGACCAGCTTCTGGTTCAGCCCCAAACAAAAAGCTAAATGGAGGAACGAGGAAGATCCAGAGGATTTAGCTTTAGACCCAGACTACGCAGGACGAGTGAACTATACTCAGTCCACAAACTCCCGCTCAACTCTTAGAATAACAGACCTGAGAGAGAGAGACTCGGGAGAATATCACCTCATGATCATCACAGAAACAGGACAGAAATATTCCAGCTCAACAGCAGTTACTCTAACAGTTTCAGGTAAACCTTGAAACTTCATATTAAAACTGTTGAGAAGCTTCAAGATATTTGCTGTAATATTTACTATTTTATTTCCACTCAGATCTACAGGTGAGAATGACCAAAAAACAGATGGCCTGGACACTGAACTGTAACACGTCCTGCATTTTAACGTCTAAACCTCTTTGGTACAAAAATGGACAGCAGAAACAGTTTAGATATCAGGACCTTTTGGTTTCACCCATCAATCCTGCAAGCTACTCCTGCTCTGTTAGCAGCCCCAATAAAATCCATTCCAATACAGTGTGTGAGTATAAAAGCTGTAATAAATAATCATTTATGAACCAAACAAATCAGAAAGTAGTAATGTTTTGCTTCTACAGGTGTTTTTGATGAGAACTGCTGGAGTGTGTCCTACTCAGACAGAAGAGTCTGTGCTTTGGAGGGGTCATCAGTGGACTTTCCCTGCACTTACTCATATCCCAGTGATCAGACAGTTACTGAAATGTTCTGGTTTTACTTCGTGCCTAAAGTGGAGCCGACAGATCTGAGTGAGGAACAGCAGTTTGCTGGTCGAGTAGAGTTTCTTGGGGATAAAAAGAGAAACTGCACTCTGAGAATGAGAGATGTGAGAAAGACTGACTCTAGAGAATATTTCTTTAGATTCAAAACTGACTCTGCAAGAGGGAGATTCTCTGGTAAACCTGGAGTTATTCTGCAGGTTACAGGTACCGGTCCATACCCAGCTGTGTTCATGTTCATTTTTTCCAGGTCTGCTGTTGTTAGGGTTTCTCCAGCCATGTCATGCCTTCTATTGTTTTGTACCCTGTCTCATTTTCCAGCTCTACCTCCAACCTATCCTGCTTTGCCTCTGTTCTACAACCCCAATTCCAGTGAAGTTGGGACATTGTGTAAAACATAAATAAAAACTGAATACGATGATTTCCAAATCCTTTTCAATCTATATTCAATTGAATCCACTACAAAGACAAGATATTTAATGTTCAAACAGATAAACTTTATTGTTTTTTGCAAATATTCACTCATTTTTAATTTAATGCCTGCAACACGTTCCAAAGAAGTTGGGACAGTGGCAACAAAAGACTGGGAAAGTTGAGGAATGCTGTAAAAACACCTGTTTGGAACATTCCATAGGTGAATAGGTTAATTGGAAACAGGTGAGTGTCATGATTGGGTATAAAGGGAGCATCCCTGAAAGGCTCAGTCGTTCACAAGCGAGGACAGGCGAGGTTCACCACTTAGTGAACAACTGCGTGAGCAGATAGTCCAACAGTTTAACCGGTTAAACCAGCACTGAATGCCCGTGACCTTCGACCCCTCAGGCGGCACTGCATTAAAAACCCACATCATTCTGTAACGGATATTCCCACATGGGCTCAGGAACACTTCGGAAAACCACTGTCAGTGAACTCAGTTCGTCGCTCCGTCTACAAGTGCAAGTTAAAACTCTGCCATGCAAAGCGAAGCCACATATCAACACCACCCAGAAACGCCGCCGGCTTCTCTGGGCCGAGCTCATCTGAGATGGACTGACGCAAAGTGGAAAAGTGTCCTGTGGTCTGACGCGTCCACATTTCACACTGTTTCTGGAAATCATGGACGTCGTGTCCTCCGGGTCAAAGAGGAAAAGGACTGTCCGGATTGTTCTCAGCGCAAAGTTCAAAAGCCAGCATCTCTGATGGTGTGGGGGGGTGTTGGTGCCCATGGCAGGGGTAACCTGCACATCTGTGAAGGCCCCATTAATGCTGAAAGGTACATGCAGGTTTTGGAGCAACATCTGCTGCCATCCAAGCAGCGTCTTTTTCAGGGACGTCCTGCTTATTTCAGCAAGACGATGCCGAGCCACATTCTGCACGTGTTACAACAGCGTGGCTTCGTAGTAAAAGAGTGCAGGTACTAGACTGGCCTGCCTGCAGTCCAGACCGTCTCCCATTGAAAATGTGTGGCGCATTATGAAGCACAAAATACGACAGCAGAGACCCCGGACTGCTGAGCAGCTGAAGCTGTACATCAAGCAGGAATGGGAAAGAATTCCACCTACAAAGCTCCAACAATCAGTGTCCTCAGTTCCCAAACACTTATTGAGTGTTAAAGGAAAGGTGATGTAACACAGTGGTAAACACGCCCCTGTCCCAACTTCTCTGGAACGTGTTGCAGGCATCAAATTCAAAATGAGTGAATATTTGCAAAAAACAATAAAGTTTATCTGTTTGAACATTAAATATCTCGTCTTTGTAGTGAATTCAATTGAATATAGATTGAAAAGGATTTGCAAATCATCGTCTTCTGTATTTATTTATGTTTTACACCATGTCCCAACTTCTTTGGAATTGGGGTTGTAGGCTTGCCTTCCCAGTTAGTGGTGCCACTTGTGTCTAGTTAGTCTGTGAATTTTTAACCCATGTTTTTGTTGTCTTAGGAACAAAATCTGACCAATCTTGAACTGGCTTCTGACTAATCAGGGACAACTTTCCACCCATTCAGGAACAGCCTTCTGATTTTTTAGGGACAGGCTTCTGACCAGTCAAGGACATCCTTCTGACCAATCAGGGACAGCCTTCTAGTTTATCAGGGACAGTCTTCACACCAATCAGGGACAGTCTTCACACCAATCAGGGACAGCCTTCACACCAATCAGGGACAGCCTTCACACCAATCAGGGACAGTCTTCACACCAATCAGGGACAGTCTTCACACCAATCAGGGACAGCCTTCACACCAATCAGGGACAGTCTTCACACCAATCAGGGACAGCCTTCTGACATTTAATATGAATGTGCTTTGTGCTAACCCTAAGCCTTCTGTTTGCTACATTCTCATTTGTGTTTCCATTGTTAGAGTTTGGGTTTCTTTGCTTTGCATGGTTCAGTATTAACCATTCCTTTCTTTGCTCAGTTGTCTTGTTTTCTAGTTTTTTTTTTGTCATAAGGTTTCACTTGTGTTTCCACCCACTCAAGTCCATTATCTCTGTGACAGCTGTATATATTAGGATATGAAAAAAAATAAAAATTCATGTCTCTTTGCATGTTGAGATCTTCAGGTGTTGGTGAGTCCCACCACTCCACCAGAAGGACAGGCAGTAACATTGACCTGTATCTCCTCCTGCACTCTGCCCAACAACCCCACTTACATCTGGTACAAGGATGGACAGCCTGTAACTAATAAACCCACCAGATACAACCAGCTCTACTTGGAGTCAGCAAGCTATACTGATATTCTCCAGTACTCGTGTGCTTTAGGAGGTAACAGTTCTGCCTAGATTCTGTTTTATATCAGAATAAAATGTAGCCTACACTATTGTCATTCATGAGAAATACCATTCCACATTCCCGAAATTCAATATGAACATTTTCAGCTTTCCTTTATCATTTATAAAGCAATGTGTTTCTGTCAGGTCCATAAATTTTAGAATTTCTACACCGTTCACCCAATTTGGATGTAAAGACCCTGAACTGAAAGCTGACTAGCATTACATAATTTCAAGGCCAATGTGTTGTGGTAGACAGCTAAAGTAACAACTTCCAAATATTTATGAACCTTGCTGTATAACTTACCTAGAAAAACTCACAGTGCTGTGAAAAAAGTTCTAAAGATGGTGACCACCGTGGCAGACGTCTAGTTTATCAGGGACAGCCTTCACACCAATCAGGGACAGCCTTCACAGCAATCAGGGACAGTCTTCACACCAATCAGGGACAGCCTTCACACCAATCAGGGACAGTCTTCACACCAATCAGGGACAGTCTTCACACCAATCAGGGACAGCCTTCACACCAATCAGGGACAGCCTTCACACCAATCAGGGACAGTCTTCACACCAATCAGGGACAGTCTTCACACCAATCAGGGACAGCCTTCACACCAATCAGGGACAGTCTTCACACCAATCAGGGACAGTCTTCACACCAATCAGGGACAGCCTTCACACCAATCAGGGACAGCCTTCACACCAATCAGGGACAGTCTTCACACCAATCAGGGACAGTCTTCACACCAATCAGGGACAGCCTTCACACCAATCAGGGACAGTCTTCACACCAATCAGGGACAGTCTTCACACCAATCAGGGACAGCCTTCACACCAATCAGGGAACCAGAATCAAACAATCAGGGGTGGAGTAACCAAACAGGGGGCAGAACTTAAACCAAAACAAAGGAGCACACGGACAGGACTGGGAGGGGCCAATCGTGACACTGGCTGCTAAATTTCCTTCGGGATCAATCTATCTATCTATCTATCTATCTATCTATCTATCTATCTATCTATCTATAGTTCTGTTCACTTACAGTCACTAAATATCTGCACAGTAAAACAGTGCACAGTTTTCAATCTACTATACAGTAAATCTAAAGCCATCAATCCAACAACAAGAGCTAAATGTTAAATGGTGCTGCTAACTAGGAGAAATGGGCAGTTTAGCATTAGCTTGGAGAACCAAAGCATCTCTGACACAAGTTTAGATAACACTGCCTCGATTCTGAGTGAGTGAGGTGGGGTTGGGTCTTGGGTCTGAGTCCCTCAGTGGTGTTGGAGGTGCAGAAAGCTGAAGTTTAAACCTGTTCTGTGGTATTTAGATCTGTGGCATGTTCACTAAGGTAACAGTAGCTTAGCCAGCAGGCTAACACTGTGACAGAGCATTATTTTATTTTAGCGTGTGACTTTTCACTTCCAGTGTTCCTGAAATAATTAATATATTCTTACATGGAAAAACGCAGGTTTTTATGGGATGTAATTACATTTTTCATGTATAGTCTATTTGTTTTGTTGTAGAAATCACATTTACTTTAACCTGCTGTAGTTAATCACATGGTTTATTGATTCTTTCAGAAGGTCCTAAGAAGAACGCTGTGATGAAGCTCATCACTGTGGGAGTGCCGGTACTTCTGGCTGTAATACTCACAGCATGGATGTTAATACGGTTTGGATATTAGGAATATACTACTAATAATATTAATTATAAATAATCAGATTTTGAACGTGACTGTTAATAAAATGAAAAAAGGTTTCATATTGTTTATTTCTCAGGAGCAGAAAGTTCAGCTCAGGTATAAACCACAGGCGTCCACAGGTGAGCATATCTGAGAGGAGGGACTGTGTCTAGTTTATTTCCATTCATTTCATTCCTCTCCAGTGTTTTTACCCCAACCCATCATTAATAACATGTATCTGCTACAGCACACTGTGTGTATATTAGACCTGCTCTGTTACAATAACAGCAACACTAAATCAAACAAGGCTGCTTTTACCCACAGAACGTCTCGTCACATGTCAAAGAAATACATGTGCACATCTGTGAAGGATGGCAACCAATTAGGCAGCTGGATCATATTAATAAAAGTGTAGACTCATTTCATCAGAACACTTGGTCAGTGTTAAGGTGGACCACTTAAAATCCCAGCCATATTACATACAAAGGCTTATTGTTCAGTAACTACAAGGACATCAGTGCAAACTGGCTGAGCTACTCTTAGGTAATATAAGGGTGTAATAAAAGTTTATGGCCGTATGAAAATAATGAATGTAACTAGAAAATTGTTGCTGTCCAAAATAAAAACCCAAAGTATGTCCACTGCTGTTGATTTATACTTTTCTACATTATTTGAACAGAGCAGCTGCTCTTTACATCGAAAATACAGTGAAAATATTGTGATAAATTGGACCACTGGAATACATACATATATATATACACACAACCCTATAACCAAAAAAGTTGGGATGCTGTGCAGAATGTAAATAAAAATAGAATGCAATTATATGCAAATCATATAAACCATATTTTAAAGGAAAACACTACAAAGACAACGTATCAAATGTTGAAACTGAGAAATTTTAGTTTTTTATATATATTGTTTTTTTTAAATACTGTATTTACCCATTTTGAATTTGATGCCAATAACATGTTCCAAAAAAGTTGGGACGGGGGCCTGTTTACTGCTATGTTTCATCACCTCTTCTTTAACAGCGCTCTGTAAGCGTTTGGGAACTGAGGAAATTAATTGCGGTAGTTTTGCAGGCAGGTCAGTTTAGCACCTGGACTCCTTTAATACAGAGCAGTGCTGCTGTAATACATGCAGAATGTGGTTTGACGTCGTCCTGCTGAAATAATCAAGGCCTTCCCTGAAAAAGACGTCGTCTGGACGGCAGCAGATGTTGATAAAACATGTTTATATCATTCAGCTTTAATGGAGCCTTCACAGATGAGCAGATCACCCAGGCCATGTGCACTAATGCCCCCTAAACCATCATGAATACTGGCTTTAGAACTGAGCACTGATAACAAGCTGAGGGGTCTTTAGCCCGGAGGACACAGCGTCCATTATTTACTAAAGACTTTTAAATGTTGATCCGTCGGACCGCCGGACACTTTTCCACTTCCCCTCAGTCCATTTTAAATGAGCTCAGGCCCAGAGAAAGTGGCAGCGTTTCTGGATCCTGTTTATATTTGGGTTCTTCTTTGTGTTTTAGAGTTTAACAGCGTTTGTGGATGCAGTGATGAACTGTGTTCACAGACAGTGGTTTTCATGTGTTTCTGAGCCCCCGTCCCAACCGTTTTGAAACACATTGTTGGCATCAAATTCAACATGGGCAAATATTTTTCAAAAAACAATGAAATTTCTCAGTTTCAACATTTAAAATGTTGTTTTTGTATTATTTTCAATGAAATACAGGGTTTAAATGATTTGCACATCGTTGAATTTAGTTTTTTAATTACATTTTGCATGGGGCTTTATATATATATATATATATATATATATATATATATATATATATATATATATATATATACATACACACACACACACACACACACACACACACACACACACACACACACACACACTTTTTAAATATATTTATATCTCTCTCTCTCTCTCAGGATGTAGATGATCAGGATGATGTCCACTACTCCACCGTTCATTTCAAACCCTTTCAATCACTACAAGAGGCTCCATCCCGCACATTCCCACTTCCTCTTCAGAACACACAGAGTCAGGATGTTCAGTATGCTGTTGTGAGCTTCAGCAGATGCGCTGCTGCCACCCAGTGAGGAAACTCTCTCATTACATCTAAACTGGCTTAACAACCTTAATTCCTTCCAGGGATCTTCAGTTCTGGTTCTGGAGGGTCAGAGTCCAGCACAGTGTGACGCCTTTTCTGTTTAGTCTCTCCCACAAAACCTGGTGATTAACAGGTGAGGTGAATCAGGTGTATCTGATCAGGTAAATCACCAAACTGTGCAGGACACCAGCCTTATAATTCAGTTCAATTCAGCCCCAAAAGAGCAAACCGAGAAAAAAATCCCTCAGAGCAAGAGGAAGAAATCTCACTGGATAGCAAAGCAATGGGACAGGGATAGGATTTTAAATCAATACACAGTAAAGAAAACAGAGAAACAGAAAAGAAACCCGCCCGTCGTGAATTAACGACTGTGATTAAACAGGGAAAATTTAAGAGGGCGAGCTAGAAGGTCATAAAGACATGAGGGCTTCCAGAAACATCAGCTCCAATCTGCTCCACCATCAGCAAACCGGTTACTGAGTGAGCACAACTGAAGACCTTGGGTTATGACGACTGACTGATTCAACAGATAACCTTTTAGTTGATTCTCAGCAGCTCTTCCTACTGAAAGTGGATTAAACCTCTTCTCCCATTCCTCAGGCCTCTGGACGCAGAAGCAGGTGATGACCCGTCTCTGATCTACCGCCAGATCCAGAAGCACAAATTTCCAAAATAAGGGGACTCTGACCCTGGAGGAGGTACCGAACCTACGCAGAGATTAGAACGTCCGGTTCTAGATCTGTTCTACAACAATCAACACTGCATCCCAATCAAACAGATGAACAAAGATCTAGACTGTCTATTATAACATACTGGGTTGCTATGTGGGACGTTTACTGTAGTAGTACTCTGACAGTGTTTACTACTATGTTTCTCTGTAATAAAATGTACTTAATTGTAAGTATTTACTAAAATGTATTTCTAGTAAGCTCTTATTTTTATTGTACAGGCAGTGTATTTACAGCATTTTCATTTGGTAGTATGCGTCTTTTTTTATAAAAATGTTGAGTGTACAGTTTTATTTGGCCTAGTTGTGACTAAAGACCTCTGAAAGCTGACGCATCCTTCGTTGAGTTAGAACAGCACAAGTTTAATTTTTTAGATTTAACTTGAATTGCTTTAACTTGCCTCTCCTTGGATCACCACCTTATCGTGGTGGAGGGGTTTGCGTGCTTGAATGATCTTAGAAGCTATGTTGTCTGGAGCAAAAGCATCTGGTAGGGTCTCCCATGGCAAACTGGTCCTAGGTGACAGGCCAGACAAAGTGTGATCCATAATAACCCCTATGAAGACACAAAAACGGGACTTGTGTACCCTGCCCGGAACAGGGTTACCGGGGCCCCACCCTGGAGCCAGGCCTGGGGGAGGGGCTCGCCAGCGAGCATCTGGTGGCCGGGCATTTACTCATGGTGCCCGGCCGGGCCCAGCCCGAAGGAGTTACATGAGTCCCCCCTCCCATCGACCCACCACCAATGGGAGGGGCAGTAGTAGGGGTTCGGTGTGTTGTGGATCGGGCAGTGTCCGAAGGCGTGGGCCTTGGCGTTCTGATCCTTGGTTGCTGAAACTGGCTTTTGGAACTTGGAACGTTACCTCACTGGCGGGGAAGGAGCCTGAGTTGGTGCGCGAGGTTGAGAGATACCGGCTAGATATAGTCGGGCTCACCTCAACACACAGCTTGGGCTCTGGGTCCAATCTCCTTGAGAGGGGCTGGACTTTATTCTTTTCTGGAGTTGCCCATGGTGAGAGGCGGCGGGCAGGTGTGGGCTTTCTCATAGCCCCTCGACTCGGTGCCTGTATGTTGGGGTTTTCTCCGGTGGACGAGAGGGTAGCTTCCCTACGCCTTTGGGTTGGGGAATGGGTCCTGACTGTTGTCTGTGCTTATGCACCGAACAGCAGTTCAGAGTACCCAGCCTTCTTAGAGTCCTTGGGAAGGGTGCTTGAAAGTGCTCCTCCTGGAGACTCTATTGTCCTACTGGGGGACACGTGCTCACGTGGGCAATGACAGTGAGACCTGGAGGGGTGTGATTGGGAGGAATGGCCTCTCTGATCTGAACCCGAGTGGTGTTCAGTTTTTGGACTTCTGCGCAAACCACAGTTTGTCCATCACGAACACCATGTTTGAACACAAGGATGTCCATAAGTGCACATGGCACCAGGACACCCTAGGCCGCAGTTCAATGATTGACTTTGTAGTCGTGTCATCAGACTTGTGGCCATGTGTTTTGGACACTCGGGTAAAGAGAGGAGCTGAGCTGTCAACTGATCACCACCTGGTGGTGAGTTGGATCAGGTGGTGGGGGAAGATGCCGGTCAGACCAGGCAAGCCCAAACGTATAGTGAGGGTTTGCTGGGAACGTCTAGCAGAAGAACCTGTCAGATTGATCTTCAACTCACACCTCCGTCAGAACTTTGACCAGATATCGGGGGAGGTGGGGGACATTGACTCAGAATGGGCCATGTTCCGTTCCTCCATTGCTGAATCGGCTGACTGTAGCTGTGGCCGTAAGTTAGTTGGTGCCTGTCGGGGCGGTAATCCTCGAACCCGGTGGTGGACACCCCAGGTGAGAGATGCCGTCAAGCTGAAGAAGGAGTCCTACCGGGCATGGTTGGCCTGTGGGACACCAGAGGCAGCTGGCAGGTATCGACAGGCCAAGCGATCTGCGGCTTCAGTTGTCGCCAAGGCAAAAACCCGTGTATGGGAGGAGTTTGGTGAGGCCTTGGAAAGTGACTTTAAGTCGGCTCCGAAAAGATTCTGGCAAACCGTCAGGCGACTCAGAAGGGGAAAGCAGTGTGCCACTAGCACTGTATATAGTGGAGATGGTGTGCTGCTGACTTCGACTGAAGACGTCATTGGGCGGTGGAAGGAGTACTTTGAGGACCTTCTCAATCCCACCGACACGTTCTCCAGTGAGGAGGCTGAGTCTGGGGTCATGGGAATAGGCTTGTCCATTACTGAGGCCGAAGTCGCTAAGGTAGTTAAGAAGCTCCTTGGTGGCAAGGCTCCAGGGGTGGATGAGATCCGCCCTGAGTTCCTCAAGGCTCTGGATGTTGTGGGGCTGTCTTGGCTGACATGCCTTTTCAACATTGCGTGGACATCGGGGGCGGTGCCACTGGATTGGCAGACTGGGGTGGTGGTGCCTCTTTTTAAAAAAGGGGACCGGAGGGTGTGTTCCAACTACAGGGGAATCACACTCCTCAGCCTCCCTGGTAAGGTCTATGCAGGGGTACTAGAGAAGAGAGTCCGGCTTATAGTCGAACCTCGGATCCAGGAGGAACAGTGCGGGTTCCGCCCTGGTCGTGGAACACTGGACCAACTCTTCACCCTCTCCAGGATTCTGGAGGGTTCATGGGAGTTTGCCCAACCAGTCCACATGTGCTTTGTGGATCTGGAGAAGACATTCGAATGTGTTCCCCGGGGTATTCTGTGGGAGGTGCTTCGGGAGTACGGGGTACATGGCTCTTTGCTACGAGCCATTCAGGCCCTGTACAAACAAAGCTGGAGTTTGGTTCGCATAGCTGGCAGTAAGTCAGACTCGTTCCCAGTGAGAGTTGGACTTCGTCAGGGCTGCCCTTTGTCACCGATTCTATCCATAATTTTTATGGATAGAATTTCTAGGCGCAGTCAAGGGATGGAGGGTGTCCGGTTTGGTGACCTCAGGGTCACATTGCTGCTGTTTGCAGATGATGTGGTCCTATTGGGGACATCAGGCCGCGAACTTCAGCTTTCGCTGGATCGGTTTGCAGCCGAGTGTGAAGCGGCTGGGATGAGAATCAGTACCTCTAAATCCGAGACCATGGTTCTCAGGCGGAAAAGGGTGGAGAGCCCTCTCTGGGTCGGGGATGAGCTCTTGCCTCAAGTGGAGGAGTTCAAGTATCTCGGGGTCTTGTTCACGAGTGATGGTACAAGGGAGCGGGAGATTGACAGGCGGATTGGTGCTGGGTCAGCAGTGATGCGGGCTCTTTACCGGTCTGTTGTGGTAAAGAAAGAGCTGAGCCATAAGGCAAGGCTCTCGATTTACTGGTCGATCTACGTTCCCACCCTCACCTATGGTCATGAGCTTTGGGTAATGACCGAAAGAATAAGATCGTGAATACAAGCGGCCGAAATGAGTTTCCTCCGCAGGGTGTCTGGACTCTCCCTTAGAGATAGGGTGAGAAGTTCAGTCATCCGGGAGGGACTCGGAGTAGATCCGCTGCTTCTTCACATCGAGAGGAGCCAGCTGAGGTGGTTCGGGCATCTGGTTAGGATGCCTCCTGGACGCCTCCCTCGGGAGGAGTCACAGACGAGTCCACCTGGGAGGAGACCCCGGGGAAGACCCAGGACACGCTGGCGCGACTATATCGCCCAGCTGGCCTGGGAGCGCCTCGGAATCCCCCTTGGAGAGCTGGTGGAAGTGGCTGGGGAAAGGGAGGTCTGGGCTTCATTGCTTAGGATGCTGCCCCCATGACCCAAACCCCGGAGAAGCGGAAGATAATGGATGGATGGATGGATGGATGGATGCTTTAACTTGTGAACCGAATGGGTGTATAAGATATTGTAACGGCATTAAAGCGATTCTTCTAAGAGGCCACTGAAACTGAGCAAGCAGAAGAGTGGGGTAGTACAGCATACTGGAAAACTGGATTATTTTTAATGTCATTTATTTACATTAGTTTTACATTATTTACATTATTTACACTCACCCAGTTTTGTTTTTAATTTAGTTGTTTGTAAGGTCACATTTTAAATAAAAAAACAGTGCTGTGAGGAAGACTCTCCAGGCTGACTGGAATCCATAATCCCGTTTAATCCAAAAACAGTCTGAAGGTCAAAACACTAGAAAAATCCAAACCAGCAAAAGCAGCAAAGGGAGATCCAGAAGAGTCCAAGAGAACAGAAACCATAAACAGTGAGGAGCCACAGCTCCGTGTGCAGACAGACCTGCAGTACTTCACACTGAGTCAGTGTCCTGAAGGTGCTTAAATAGTCAGGTGAAATGAGCTGCAGATGAGGGGTCAGGGTGCAACGAGGGAGAATGTCAGTATTCGGGTGAGGCTGACCTCTGGTGGCGAGGACGGGTATCACACCTGACAAGTGCAATTTAAAGCAGATTTTAGTTTAGTTATTATAGAAGCAGAAAGCAAGGCTGAAGAAGATTGAAGGTCAGTGTCCCATAGAAGGAAAGTTAAACAGAGTGAAAAGATGCGACGCCTGAGAAACACAGAAAAAATAAAGGCTTTGTCAACAGAACAGACTGTGATAGTGAAGGTGTAGAAACGGCGAACAGTTCATTAACAACAATGGATCCAGCAGAGCAGGGCTGAATGAACTTAACAAGAACCCAAACAAGACAGTGTGTCTTTACTGCTGTTTAAATGGCTGCTTGTACCACTGATGTTATTATTATTATTATTATTATTACACATCTAGATTCCTTTTGTCCTCTGAATCGTCCTAATTTCATACAGATCTCAGATTCATTTGGGATCCAAACAATGATCATTAAAGCAGATGTAGAGGAAAAGATGCACCTCTTAATGAACTTTTTGAGCTTCTAGGACAGAAATGGGCTAAAACGACTACTTAAATATTAATTTTCAAAGCCTTAACATACACAACAGATAAAAACAGAAATATGCAGTGAAGAACCCTAGAGAGACAGATAAAACACAGGTATACAGATATAGACAAAAATAAAGGCAATAACAGTTGGAAGAATATATGAAAAAAGATCAAGAAAAACTGGTAATTACATCTTATAGATGATTACATAGTTAATTAGGTCTCATAGATGACTTTATATCAAGAAGAAAATATGGTGCATGAAACATTCAAGCTACTAATTTGGCTGAATAATGCTTTAAAATGAATGAGTTGTCTGCAACTTTGTTTCTGAACTGTAACCAGCAAACTCACACCATGCAACTAGATTTCTGAGCTTCATCGTGTAAATCCAGCCCTAAGGACGTGAACAAAACAAACATTATCCACACACGTCATGTGTAAACAACCAGAATTAAATCTCATAAGTATTAAGAGTTTTTCAGTTAAAAGAAGGAATGTGAAATATTTGAGCATCTCTGCTTTTGATTCATTTTTATACTGGACTTGTCCATAAGTGGCTGTTCATGCATGAATATTTTTGAGTTGTACTCAGTAATCGGCTAACATGCAGTCTGTTTACACTGAAGTGGGGTGATATAAACATTGTCCATCCACAGGAAACAGGGCGTGCCTTTGCACCTGTGCTTGAATTTGAATCAGGACAACACCTTTCCCACTTCTGGAGGTCTGAGGAAGCAGCGGTGAAAGAACAATGTTGGGCCAGACTAGGTCTGAAATTTCTAGAGTCTAGACAGGTGTAATAGTTTGGTAGATGCAGTGTATCAAACAACCAGTATGGAGGCTCTTTAGCGGTGGAGATAAAAGTAAGTCTTGAGCTGCTCCTGTTTCAGCTGGTCACATCTAGTTACTTGAGCCTTCACCTAGTTCAGCAGCGACACTGAGGTGTTTAAAAACTCCAGCGCCACTGCTGTATCTGATCCACTCACACCAGCACAACACAGCAGTGTTGCAGTGTTGCACTGGCTGTTATTTGACCCTAGTACACTAGTGGCTATATAGGTGTAGATGTGGGTGTGAACCAACTTAGCTGCTTCCCTCACTCCCTCAACATTGCAAACAGAGAACATTCCCTGACTCTGGAGAGTATGCTGACTTATAATCACAGGTTTGCCCTTGACTCATACACTGAAGCTAGAACAGGTAGCCTTAGTTCACCATAGTGTGTGAAATACTCCCTGGTATTTGGGGGTCCCATGTCGACTGGCTTTTCCAGTTGGGCTCCTAACTCACTGCCCATTGTGGGGTTGATTGCTTTAACAATTCTTCTGAAAATGCTCCTCTCTAGTGCGGTGATGCGCTCTTCCACACATTAACTGACATCTTACACATCTCTTTCATCTTCAGTGTGGGGAATGAATAACAATTCTTTCTGCCAGTCTTGTGGGAAATTGGGCAAGTTTTCAGATTCATAAATATGCTGCAGCACATTATGAAGTTTTTCAGCAAATACAGTTTTTGACCAACTGGGTAAACCAACCTGCAGGTGGAGTTACAGTTGCTAGGACCAACTGGGTAAACCAACCTACAGGTGGAGTTACAGTCGCTAGGACCAACTGGGTAAACCAACCTGCAGGTGGAGTTACAGTCACTAGGACCAACTGGGTAAACCAACCTGCAGGTGGAGTTACAGTCGCTAGGACCAACTGGGTAAACCAACCTGCAGGTGGAGTTACAGTCGCTAGGACCAACTGGGTAAACCAACCTGCAGTATTGCCACCCTGAGGCAGAGAAATGCTGCTGCTCTAGTTAGTTAAGACAGAAACTCACTGTTTTGTGGGAAAAGCAGGCCAAACACTGAGCTTTGTCTAATGTACCCAAATGGAGAGCATTACAACTCCCCAAAACTTAGATTTACACATTCATGGCATCCAAGACGTGTATCAGGAGGCCCCAGAGCCCCCAGGACCCCACAGGAACCCCTTTATTTTGCACCTTCGTTCACCAACATGGTTCTCCCCAGTCCATGCTCCAGTGTTGTTGTTAGGCATGCCAGTGGAGATTGAAGATACAGTATGTTAACGTAAGTAGTTTCACACTTTCTCATCTTCAGAGATTCTAGATTAGGTTGTGTCAGGTATCTATGGATGAATGCTAACATTAGCTAATTGCTAACTTTTGCCTGAAGTTACAGTTTAGCTAATTAACTAATAAAGCTAACATTCTTCTTATCTAATATTAGCTAACTGATGTTAGCTAGCAGATAGCCCACACTTTCATTTTTGGTGTTGGCTTGGCAGTTCACTGCGAATATACAATGTCCTACAGTATCTAATGTTCGCTAACACTGGTGCTCAGCCTTGAGCAGTGAGACAGTGTAGGATTAGTAATTGTAGAGATATGTTTGACATCAATATCGAGCATGTTGTTGTATTTGAATTGTCCTTGGCGTTGCTGTGGTGGTGTAGTTTGTCTTTTGCCATTTTAAAATTGCATTTATAACAGGCGCCTCATTTATTCTCACGTAGAATTCAGGGGTTTACCTACGTGGGTAGTTGAACAATATTACAATCCATCAGTTGCATCAGTTCAAATGTGTGACTTTCTGAATTCAGATTTTATTTCATTCACAGAGTCAAGATGAGCAAGTGAGAAGATATACAGCACTTTTCTGGTTTCAACGTGTAGAAATTAGAGATGATAATGCAGACGTAAAACTGAGCAGGATAGTACAGGTGCTGTTGTATTAAGGAAGCAGAAGGAGGTCAGGAGGACAGTGAGATGACAGGACCTTCCAGCACAGAGGTGAGTGTTGTGTGTGGGGGTCTAACTTGCTGGCCGGTTTGCTATAGAATACTTTGTTGTGGACCACTGACTACAAAAGCTGGTGGGTGCCCCCTGAGCTAGTGTAGTGGATTGATCATCTACAGACTGCGCTGTGCTGGGCTCCCTAAACAAACCAGGAAAATGTGAAAGTGTCACATCATGCTTGGCCGTCTATTCAAATTCCAGACCATGGAAAGTGATTAAGAATCGTCAATGTGAATTACCAGTACGAGTAGTTTGCATTGCAAATACTGGCTTCCAACAGGAGGTGTAATTTTTATAAACTGATCTGAATATTAACAATATGCCTTCTGCTCAGTGACAGCTGGGATAGGCTCCAGCACTCCACCGTAACGCAGAAGGATAAGTGGATTAGATGGTGTGTGTGTGTGTGTGTGTGTGTATATGTGTGTATTTACAATGCAAACAAAATTTGAACACATTGCCATCCATCACACGTCAGTGGGAGCGCTGAACTAAGAGGAAGGACTTGGTGTCTGAGGACAGCGTGTATGACATGCTTTCAATCGGTTGTGATTCAGAAGAATAAAACCTCCAGCATGATGTATAACTACTCATATTTCTCTGTTGAAATGAGCGCTGAAGCCTTCGCTTCAGTGAACGTGCCTTTCTCTGCGGTCAGCGTTCTTCTGAACATCTTTTTCATCTACTGCATGGTGGTTCCACAGCAAGGAGCAGAGCAGCTGAAAGACCCTCTCAAGGTTTTACTGGGATCGCTTATTGGCTGCAACATTATTATCCATTCTTGCAGCTTTTTAATTGTTTTGACAGATTTTGTCTTGTATAAGATTTTCCCGAATTGGTTCACATCGTATGTTCTGCATAATTTGACTTTGAGTGTTATGATGTACACCGTGATGACCATCATTACCTCCTGCTACTGGAGGAACGTGTTTTACTTCTGCCAGATTGTTCCTTTACAGCATTCTGTCTTTATCTGGTTTAAGAGGAACATGAGAGGCTTAATCCGCTCTGCTCTGATCTTAAGCAGCATTTTTTGTTTGTTTGGAATGGCTGTCAGCGCTGCTTATGAAATTGTAATATTTAACTTATACATAGCATATAATTCCTCAGATGATGCAATGAATGCACTGTTCAATGCCCTGCAGGTAAAGGAGATAATATTGGTGGGCTTCTGGATCAGGGTGGGCATTTTCCTGCTCAGTCTGTGTGTGATGTTGTCATCCAGCTGTGCAGTTGTTCTCTACCTGTGGAGACACATGAAGAACATGGAGGACAGCGGCCTCATCTCGCCTAGTCTCCAGAGACGGATAAAGATGACCATCACAGGCATCACAATGCAGGTGCTCCTTCACTTCCTCTGCTCAGATGGGCTTATAATCTTTCAGATTATAACACAGTACTCTGATGTGGACGTGGATTGGAATGGCAATATCCTCTGCACCATCATCTCTTTATACTCCTTTGGGACAACAGTTAACATGATGGTTGGTCAGTCACTGTTCCGGCAGCGAGCAGTTCATGCTTGGCGAAAGCTTCTCCAGAGTCTTTGATTTCTTCCGTCCCAGATTTAATGGCTTTCGTCTAATAACGTCTTCGAGTGTTCATAGCATAGCACACTGGGCATGATGGCTAGGCTTGATCTTTCAGAGTTTGTTGTTAACTCTACTTGGGAACAATTTGATGCATGCCGGCTGATTTTTTTTAATGGTTGTTCTTTGTTCCGCTCCTAACCGAGAGATTAAGATCAGGTTAGAGGCTCACCTTGTGAGGCTGGGCATACTATCTGAGAGGGAAAGGTGCCTGGGTGTTCGGCTGAGGATCAAGTCCAGGAGAAAGGGCACCACCAGGATCCAAGTGCAGCTGGTGCTCTGAGCCATCTGCAAACTCTGCCGCTTCTTCACCCAGAGTATGGCATAAAGCAACACCCAGGGACCCCTCTCAGGAAGAATGCCCAACTTCACAAGGTGAGTCTCTAACACAGTCTTAATCTCTCGGTTAGGTGCATAATGAAGAACAACAGGAGCTGGAGATTTAAATCAAAGAGCGTGAAGCAGAGGCTCTCCGCCTGAAAGCGGTACAAGTTAGCTCCGAGAGGGACCTTGAGTTGAGGAGGCTGAGTTTGGCAGGTGACAAGCCAGTCCCTCTCCCTCAGAGCACTGCCTCTTTCTCGGCTTGGTCACCCACTACCGCTGGCCCTCAAGCAGCTGCTGCTCCACCCGTGCCCAAGCCCCGCTCTCCTGCATGCGCAACAGCCGAAAGTAGCGCTGGTCAGTTTGATGTCAGTCGACAAGTTAGTCTTGTCCCAACCTTTAGAGAACATGAGGTGGATGCTTACATTCCCATATTTGAGCACTTTGCTACCACTCTTTGTTGGCCTAGGGATCTATGGTCCCTGTTACTGCAATGCAAGTTGGTTGGGAAAGCTCAGGAAGTGTGTTCTTCTCTCTCATTGGAGCAGAGCTTGGATTATGATGTAGTGAAAGCCACAATTCTGAGGTCTTACAAACTGGTGCCCGAAGTCTACAGGTAAAATTTTAGATCCTTGACGAAAACCCCCAGCCAGACCTTTGTTGAGTTTGCCAGGGAGGAGACCGTTTTGTTTGAGAAATGGTGTGCGGCTAGTAAGGTCACTACGTTTGAAGAGCTCAAAGAGTTCATGTTACTAAAGGACTTAAAAAATAGTCTCCCAGAGAAGATCGTGGTGTACCTTAATGACAGAAAGTGTGCAGACTGACTGTAGTAGCTGCTAATTTATCATTAGCTGATGAGTTTGTTCTTACACACAAGACAGTTTTTGTTTCACCTTTGCACTGTGGTGTCGTTTCAAGCCGCACCCCAATAACAAGAACCCGTCAACACTGCTAGCTTACTACGGCTGAGACACAGGAATGTTTTTACTGTCACTTATTGCTGTATGTCCCTTGCAAGTTTATTGTATTGTATCTTATTGTTATTGTATTGCATTGAATGGCACAGAGTTCTGCGCTCAACTCTGGTTCTTTTTCTTTCTTTTTCTTTTTCTCTTGGTGTCTGCAGTGACTGTGTTTCTAGCAGTATCTGAGCTCAGGACCGTCTTTTCTCTCTAAGCTATTGGTAACTAGCAAAGATACTTTCTCTAGACTGACAAAGCACTTCTTGTAAGTCGCTCTGGATAAGAGCGTCTGCTAAATGCTGTAAATGTAAAAGCATGTAAACATTCTCATTTAAGTTGAGGTGAATGCATTGAGTATGGTAATTCCTGATGATCTGGATGTTCAACCACAGGTCTTTTCTGAAGCTGAGCCTGTATTTAAACTTTTCGTGTTCAGTGCAGTTTATTCCTTGGACAGGTTACATGTGGAGGTGAAATTTCACTGTTGTGGGACTAATAAGGGTCACATAACTAACTAACTAACCATTTAATTGTTGTAAAAGGCTACTAATACTGTTAAATGTGTAATAAATAATAATAAATAATTATGACGTTTGTATTCTTGGCTAAAAGTAGAGAAAGATAATATACAGTGGGGGAAAACATGATGTAGAACAAACAGGGAAAAGAAAGTTGGTGTGGAAGTGTTCAGTCTTCAGCCTATTGAAAGCAGCTGAGAATCTCCAGAGTGTCTTACTGTGATTTGCATTGTAAATACAGAGGCAAAGAAATATCTACACTGCGGCACATGTAGTTTTCATAAACTGATCCAATTACTTAGAAAATGCAATGGAGATTTTAGACATTATCCTGCTCAGCCTGTTCCCCTCCCTCCAACAAAAACCAGTCTGAGGGGAGTACCACCTCTGAAGAGCCAGTCCACTCCAAGACAGGAGAACCTCTTGGGTTTTCTGAGGAACTGTGAAAATAAGAAGGAGGAACCTGAATCCTGTGTCTGAGATCAGCACATCAGGCCATGCTTTTGGCCACTGCTGTTTCAGGAAGACGATATTTCAAGCATGGTTCTTAATTCCTCTTGTCACTTCTCTGGTGAAACGAGTGCTGAAGCCTTCGCTTCATGGAACGTGCCCTTCTCTGCGGTCAGCGTTCTTCTGAACATCTTTTTCATCTACTGCATAGTGGTTGCACAGCAAGGAGCAGAGCAGCTGAAAGACCCCCTCAAGGTTTTACTGGGATCGCTTATTGGCTGCAATATCACGGTTCACTTCTGCAGCCTTTAGTTTATTAATGAGTTTGTTTTTAAAGACATTTTTTTAAAAATTCGTACCTGTTACATATGATAAGCCCTTTGATTCTGAGAGTTATGATATGACGTACACCGTGATGACCATCGTTACCTCCTGCCACTGGAGGAACGTGTTTCACTCCTGCCAGGTTGTTCCTTTACAGCATTCTGTCTTCATCTGGTTTAAGAGGAACACACTGTAGAATGTTTTATAATATAATTCAATATGAATCTAACAAATCCTTTCAGGGATGAAACCCAGGGTGCGCTGTGGACTAGATAAACATGTTTACATTAGCCTTATATTTGTTCAGTCTGTGTGTGATGTTGGCGTCCAGCTGTGCAGTGGTTCTCTACCTGTGACACATGAAGAACGTGGAGGACAGCGGCCTCGTCTCTCCTCGTCTCCAGAGACAGACAAAGATGACCATCAGCGCAGGTGCTCCTTCACTTCCTCCGCTCATTTTGGACGAGAACACTTGGAATGCTGAACTGTGTTCCCTGAGCTGGATGTGGATTGGACTGGACGTCGTCTGCACCATCATCTCTCTTCTGGGACAACAGTTCACGTGATGGTTGGTCAGTCACAGCTTATATTTGGCGAAAGCTTCTAGAGACCTTCAATTTCTGCTGTCACAGAATGAATAAGGGCTTGTAATCTTTCGTCAAATCAGTTCTTCAGGTGTGTAGAGTTTATAGTGTGGCTTTGCTGCAGTTTAACTGTGCCACTGATCTGATCTCGTGAAATTTAAATGAATTATTTCAAATCTTACAGTTTACAACTTCTCTGATTCAAGAAACAAGCTGCAACTAAATGAGCTTCAGGGCACAAAACTACATTCACTCTCAAGAAGTGCTTTTAACTATTCCTGGTAAGACAAACTCGGTATGAAGGAAATTTTCCTTTCATTTCACATGAGAAATGGTTAAAGAGAAGCACACAAGTATAATGACCAACACATTTTCTAATTATTTGTGCTTATATTACAGTAACATGTTCTAGGAAAGGATCCCAAACTAAAGACTGCATTGTGCTGTGAATCCAGTTCTCTGTGCAGCTGGTTCTAAAATCCTGGGTTTTATTTGACACTCCGTCTGAACAACAACACCATCTGTACCAACGTTAAAAAGGACCGAAAGGCCTTTAGTTCTGTTTATTATATTTCATATATAAATAATCATTTATAGCTTGATTGTCATTTTGTCATTTTCTTTGTCAGGATGTAAATAAATTCATGCAGCTAGTCTATATGTTACTCTATGACTACTGCCAGTGTCACTATGTATTGGGTACAATATATGCCCATATTTATTTATTCATTCTGTGGTCATTATACGCCGTCATCTGAACATTTCTGTACAGTCATTATTGCACTGAATCTCTCATCTCAGGTTATAGATTTTATCACAGACTGTGGTATCTTTTCTATTTGTATATCTGCCTGTAGAGGATCTGGTTTATTTATTCTGCTATATGTCTACACCCGTTTACGGTTACTGTACTGTGTTGTGCGTCTGCAACTGGCTGCTAAATTTCCTTCGGTATCAATAAAGTATCTATCTATCTATCTATCTATCTATCTATCTATCTATCTGTCTATCTATCTATCTATCTATCACTATGATTTTTACTTGTGCTACTGATCCTATGACTGTTAATATAAACCCAATTCCAAAAATGTTGGAGCAGTTTGTGAAATAAAACTGAAAGCAGTGATTTGTTAAGCCAATCTGACGTGTATTTAAATGAACAAAGTACAAAGACAAGAAATTTTAGCTTCTCAGCAATTTAAGATGAGGGATATTGTTGAAATTTAGAGGTAATTAGTTGGTGCTTGGGTGTGAAAGGAGAATCTAGGAAAGGCCTATGAAAGCCAGGATGGATCGAGGCTCACCCCTTACGCAAATAACCCAGCTGCTTAAAAACAACATTGCTTAATGATCGTTTGCAAAGATTTTAGGTATTCATGGGCCCAGGAATACTTTGACATACCACTGTCCAAAAACACGGTTCACTGCTGCATCAGCCAGTGCAAGTTAAGACTTCTCTGCACAGGGCAAGTCACAAATCAACAACACACAGAAACGCCGCCGAGTTCTCTGGGCTGAAGCTCTTCTGATGCGTTCCTGTAATAAAGGAGGCGTAGAGGCAGGATGAGCTGAGATCTGATTAAAGACAGGATTAAAAACTATAAGGTGCTAAAATACAAACTGAATTGAGTTAAGCGGTCTGTGTTCTGGATCATAATTCACTATTTATTTCTGTGATCTGAAAGTTTAATCTGTGGAATTAATCAGTAACACACTGACTGTCTGATGAGCTCAGATCTACTCAGTAGGTCGACCTCTGTAACCTTTCACTCTCAGCCTTCTCATGTGCCAGCAGGCGTTTCCGTAAACCGTCTATTACAGAAGTAATTTGAATCGTAAACACAGGTGGACATCGACAACAATTTGCATTTGAAATCCAGGTGAGATGAAAAACGGCAGAGTTTGGTTTCATTCATCTCCACTGGCAGAGCAGGTTTGGATTCACTGGTACATTACAGAGGCACAATGATGACCAGAGGCGGACGACGTCCACAAACCCTGAAACCCTTAAAGTAAGACCATGTCTGGTTTTATTCGTCTGACTGGATAACTACGGTTGCTTGGAAAAGACTGGAAGATTCTTTTACAACTAAGAACCTGAAGAGACCCTGAAGAGGGATGTTATATAGAACATGATGGGAATGTCATCATCAAGGAAGCCAATTCCAGTGGAAAATGACTTTGTATTTCCAAACTTACAAAACGATAATTTCACCAGGTTTGAAATGGTGAACGCTGATGATAAATGTGCTGATATTCTCAGGGCTGTTATACCAACCAGCTTAGGCAGGATTATAAGCTCTGCTGCTGATGAAGCAGTAACACAGAGAAAGCCACTGGTCTGGATAATATCAGTGCTTTGGTAGTAAAATCCTTTGGAAGAGAAATGGTCCCAGTCTGACCAGCAATCGCCCAGCTTTCTGCAGATACACAGAATATGGAAGACATTGTATATGACCAGATGCAGTGCTGTGCAACAGCATGGGTCAGTTGTCTTTTGGTGAAATTAAAGAAGATCGCGGAGATTGATACAAATTTTTTCCAAGACTGTAGGTCAATCTTTGGAGGAGGGTTTCACAACAGCCTATAGGAAGTGTGGAAAGATCAGCGTGGAGTATTTTGTATGATCCATCATATGGGCTACATAGTGAATAGAAATGACTAGAATTAGGAACTCTTTTATCCTTCAGTTGTGATACTTAGAAGAGCAGACATTAGATAAGTACAGTTGTACTTAGGTTGAAGTCATCAAAACTCATTCATCCCCTCCACAGATTCCATATTAACAAACTATAGTTTTAGCAAGTTGTTTAGGATTTCTACTTTGCATTCGGCACAATGAACAACAAATATTTACAGATTATTTAATGCATAATTCCAATACATCAAAATTCAAATGTATCATAATTTACATACACTGAGTTTACAAACACCAAGACTGTGCCTTTAAATATCTTAGAAAATTCCAGAAAATGATATCATTGCTTTAGAAGTTTCTGTTGGGCTAAATGACATTATTTGAATTAATTGGACGTACTTGAACTTTTGCTTGACATCATCGCAAAATCAAAAGAAATCAGCCAAGACATCAGAACCTCCACAAGTCTGGAACATCCTTGATAAATTTCCAAATGCCTGAAGACACCACATTCATCTGCTCTGCACCTCATTCATCTGATAATACACAAGTTTAAATACAATGGGACAATGCAGACATCTCACAGGTGAGACATGTTCTGTCTCCTTGAGATAAACGTACCTTGGTGCAAAGCAAACAAATCAATCCAAGGACAACAGAAAATGACCTTGTAAAGATGCTGAAGGAAACAAGTTCAAAAGCATCTGGATCAAAAGTAAAGCACGTCCTACATCGACATGACCTGAAAGGCTGCTCAGCAAGGAGGAAGCCACTGCTGCAAAACTGCTATAGAAACGTCAGGTTACAGTCTGGAACTGCACATGGGGATAAAGATCCTACTGTCTGGAGAAATGTCCTCTGGTCTAATGAAACAAAATGGAACTGTTTGGCCATAATGACCATCATTATGTGATCAGAAAAAGGGGACGGCTTGGAAGCCAAAGAACATCATCCCAACCAAGAAGCAAGGTGGTGGCAGCATCATGTTCTGCAGGATAAAATAAATGGCTTATGGACAACAAATGAAGGTTAATGCATGGTCTTTCCAAGGCCCTGACCTCAATCCCTTAGAAAATTAATGGGCAGAACTGAAGAAAATACGTGCGAACAAAGAGGCCTACAAACCTGACTCAGTTCCACCAGTTCAGGAGGAGCAATGAGACAAAATTCCAGTTATTCTGAGAATCTTGTGGAAGGCCGTCTGAAAAGTTTCAACCAAGTTAAACAATTTAAAGGCACCATGTGTAAACACTCGAACCAGTGGGAATGTGATGAAAGAAACACAAACAGAAATAAATCTCTGTTTTAGTATTGCTCTGACATTTTATATTCTTGAAATATAGAGAGGGAATGTGTACTAGGATTACATGTGAGGAACTGCTCAAATGAATGTGGCTGTGTTGTTAACACTGCAGATCCAGTTCTAGTCAGAGGGGGCATTCCCAGAGATCCCAGGGGGTGATGCTTGTTAGGAATCCTGTCAGCAGGGGGGATAAAGCTGACTCCACCCTGTTTGTATTAAATACATGGGCAGCATATCTCCTACCAGAGGGTAGGACCTGACGGCAGGTGCTCGGGTTATGAATTGAGTGCCGAGTCAAGTCAAGAGGCTTTTATTGTCCTCCCATCTGGGTACAGGTACACAGTGGAGCAAAATGACGTTCCTCCAGGACCAACATGGTGCAGGGTCCCTTGTGATTATACATGCTTTCTTCATAGAGACAATGTTTCCTGCAAAGCTTAGACCCCCTCTAAGATCAGTTTAGCATTATTGATCTCGGAGAGCCCCCCACACCAAGCTACGAAAGAAAAAGAAAGGAGGATCTCTATATGGCAGATATAAAAGCTATGAAAGATGGGTGAAGCTCCAGAGGCCTCAGCTTTCTTAGGAGGTAAGTCCTCTCCAGGCACATTTGAAGATGGTTTGTGTGTTATCATTGAAGGTCATCCTGAGTGTCACCAGTGGGACAGAATCGGCCTTTCTCCAGAAAGACCACGTGGGGAAAGTGCTCCTCACACCACTGCACTTTCCTTCAAAGTGGGCAGGACTATTTGGGTGTCACCCATTGCACTGCAAGCTTCATGGCCATGTACACACCATCTGAGCCCACAGGTTGTTGGTATGTAGGGAAAACAGGGCAGGGGAAATCCCTGAGGAGACAGAGTACCAGTAGATGTGAGCATGACGGGAAAGACGGAGCTATGAACTCTTGCAAACTGCTCCCTGTTGAGGAAGAGATTCAGTATCCAGAGGATCATGTGGAGATCCACCTCACGCTCTTGAATTTTGGTTTCAGACCAAAGGTGCTTTCATTGTGAATTGGTTGAAGTATCTGATATTAATTACATTTAGATTTAGAGCTAACAGTCAAGACGCCACCCATTCGCCTCGAGCCGGGGGATCTGCTGCTGGAGGCGAGGGCACCTGGAGCGTCTAACAGTCTGAGCCCTGTTGACCAGCCCTGCACTTTTCTAATTACAGATGCACAACTCAGTATAACCACAGCTGTATAATCTTCTCCACATAAAAAGAAGAAACAGTCTCACCAAGTATCTCAGAAAAACAGGAACGGCGTCACCTTGAACCCTCAAACCTCCATTCCCACCATTCATCATCTCTACTATTATTATCTCTACTATGACTACTACTACTATTATTATTGTTATTATTATTAATACCATTGTTGTTGTTTATTGCTTATTATTGTTATTAAGAAAGTTAATTAGAAATAAAGACATCTATTTACGCACTTTTGGAGCCCATTGCAAATAATGTGTTAAACATTTGGAGTATCAGCTGCTTCAGTCTGAAATATCCTGTTTCTCAAGAAGCTGTGACCAACACCACTATTACAGTTTTAGGTTTATTTCTGTTTATACGTTGCTTTTCTTCACAGTATATTTATTGTGCTGTGGGTCTGAAGTACCAAGTCTTTAGTTATTCAGCTGTTAAAGGGTTAAATTGAGAGGCATGCTCTCAGACAGACAAACTAGTTTCACTTTCAGTTCTCGCTCAGAACCAGGAAACGTCTCTGTTCTTCAGTTCAGAGAAACAGAAACTTCACTCCTTTCAACCGCGGAGCTGCTGCTGTACGGATCTCTGACTGCGCTGGTGTTTCTGTCGTGGTGCTTGTGTATCTGCAGTAAAATGGCCGGTGTTTCAGCGGATCAGTTCAGCTGTCCAGTCTGTCTGGACGTCCTGAATAATCCAGTGACCACTCCCTGTGGACACAGCTTCTGTCTGGTGTGCATTAACGGCTGCTGGGATCAGGAGGATCTGAAGGGGGAGTACAGCTGCCCTCAGTGCAGACGCTCCTTCACGCCAAGACCTGTTTTATCCAAGAACGTGATGCTTGCTGAAATGATGGAGAACCTGAAGAAGACGGAGCTCCGTGCTGCTTCTCCAGCTTGCTCGCCTGCTGGACCTGGAGATGTGACCTGTGACGCCTGCATTGGGAGGAAACTCAGAGCCGTCAAGTCCTGCCTGGTGTGTCTGGCCTCGTTCTGTGAGACTCACCTCCAGCCTCACTATCAATCTCCTGCCTTTCAGAAGCACAAGCTTGTCAAAGCCTCCAGACGCCTCCAGGAGCAGATCTGCTCTCAGCATGAGAAACATCTGGAGGTTTACTGTCGCACTGACCAGCAGTGTATCTGCATGCTGTGCACCATGGAGGACCACAAAGGACATGATACAGTACCAGCTGCAGCAGCATGAGCTGAGAAACAGGTAAGAATGTTGTCTTTTTAAACTGAAACAGAGCAAAACGAGATCTGAAAGCACTTTATACATTATAGAACCTACGATTTCAATGGAATAATTTCCCATTCTTCATATAAAAACTTCAACTCAGCCGGTGAACATTTGAAGCTTCGCTGAAATAAAACCTTGAGGATGTTTGTTGTAGCAGACTTTACTAAGTCCAGCCTGTTAAACACGTTGTCTGTACCAGAATCTCAGCCAACCAGATAAACGACACCAACACAAACATTCCAGACACATTCCAGAAACAGGAATGGTTTATACAGTGAGACTCTGAGGCTTTAAATAGTGATGAAAAGAACCTGTATTTTCAGTATTTATAATACTGTGTATGTTCCATTCTAAGTGCTGTGTGGATGGATTATGGGCTTGTGTTTCTGTAGAAGAAGCTAAGAAGAAGCTAATGGAAAACAAGACACAATTCCAGCAGAGTATCCAGGAGAGAGAGAAGGAGGCTGAGGAGCTGAGGCACGCTGTGGAGTCTCACAAGGTGAGTTTGGAGAAGAAGATCAAGAGCTGATTTCTAGAAGAGGATTGATCCGTTTCAGGATCTGTTAGTCAGTCAGACAGGATCCACTCAGCAACCCAAACAGAACGTTTCACCACAGATAATCCAAAGATGGTTACATTAAAATCTAATATTATCAACAAATTATGAGCTTCATACACTTCACAACGCAGGTTCTTCACCTCTCTCTGCTCTAACAGCAATAGATACAGACAGACAGACAGACAGACAGACAGACAGACAGATAGACAGATAGATAGATAGATAGATAGATAGATAGATAGATAGATAGATAGATAGATAGATAAACAGACAGATTGATTGATTGATCTGTCTGGATCAGACTCTCCTCTCTCTGCTTTAACAGCGCTCTGCTCAGACAGCAGTGACGAACACTGAGAAGATCTTTGCTGATCTGATCCGCTCCATTGAGCGAAGATGCTCTGAGGTATCAGAGCTGATCAGAGATCAGGAGAACGCTGCAGTGAGTCGAGCTAAAGGAGCCCTGAGGAAACTGGAGCAGGAGATCTCAGAGCTGAGGAGGAGAAACACTGAGCTGGAGCAGCTTTCACTCTCTGAGGACCACATCCATTTCCTCCAGGTACCAGCACCACCAGAACCTCCACACTGAGATTCACCAAATACACTCAACGACTGAAGAGAAGAGGCTGGAACTCCCATTTACTGCTGCTTTAATCTGACATCTGTAAGCAGCTCTCGGTCTTTGGACATTTTACAAAATTAAATAACTGAAAATAATATAAATATATTTTTTGCAATTATCGCGTCTCTTCTTACATAAACATGTATATAAGAAAATTTTCTGCTTCATTTTGGACTAATTAGGTGCACTTTATTGATCCCTAGTGAAAGTGTGGGAACTTTTGGATTAAAAGAAGTTTATAAAGCAGTACAGGATGTCAAGATTGTATATAGCTTTCATCAAATCCTGTGAAATATTGTAAAAAATCTGATTTGTGTGAACTTATGGAAGATACAAAACATTGGTGATTAATAGCTGATGGACAATCAGTTTCATTTTCTCATTTTGTTGTATAGTATGGAAAGATCAAGTCACATCAGCATAAATTTGAAAAAGATTAAAACACAAGTTAACCAGGATTAAAAACAAGGAAGCACATAGAGTGAAAATAAAATAGGGCCAAGAATGGAGCCCTGAGGCATCCCACAGATAAGACATCTTGTTATAGTAAACAATAAACATTTTTACTGCGTAAATAAGATAAATTCCAATGTACAGCCGTTCATGATCTCCAAAAACAAAGTTATCAGTATTGAAAACTGTGCTAAGATGTAGCAATAGCAAAACAGAGACTTTCCCAGAGTCAGCATGTCTCAGAATATAATTTAGAACTAAGAAAGTCTGGACTTTTCTAAAATGTTGTTTGAGAAGATTTACTTTAATAAAAAAAATCAAATTCTTTGAAATAAATACAAATTTAGAGATACAGCCTTAATCCATAATTAGTTGAGTGTAGATCAGGTTTTGTAAGACTCAGTTGAACATTAGCCACTTTAAAACAGTCTGAAACACAATTAAGGTAGAAATAAACACACAACACCTTTTAAATCCAGCAGTTCCTAAAACCAGGATCCTCTCAGTCTCTATTAGCTCCTCTTATTTGAGAGTAAACTGATGTAAGAAGAGTGTTTGGGCTGTGAAACACTGTCTTGTTGTGTTTTGGTTCTCTGTAGAGTTTCCAGCCCCTCTCAGTTCCTCCTGGATCTGCAGGACTGACCTCCATCATATTCAGTCCTAATAACTCCTTTCAGGAGGTGTTAAACTCTGTGTCCCAGCTGAGAGAGAAAGTGGAGCAGCTCTGTGAAGAGGAGTTCAGAAAGGTCTCCAGAATAGGTGAGAGATTACAGATGATCTCAGCACTGTTTATCAGATATTCTGTAGTTCTCTGATAAACAGTGTGGAGAGTTCAGTGTCTGGTTGTATAAAATACCTGAAGCATTTCTTCAAGTTCATGATCGCACACCTTACCGTTCACTAGTGCCTCCAGTGTTGTATAAGGTCTGTGAGAAACAAGATACAGCTGAGTTTCAAGGTGTTTGAAGAAGATAATTATTATAATAGATCATAACTATTATAGACGCAGAGCTGAGAGAGATCATAATAACAGACGCAGAGCTGAGAGAGATCATAACAGACGCAGAGCTGAGAGATCATAATAACAGACGCAGAGCTGAGAGATCATAATAACAGACGCAGAGCTGAGAGTTCATAATAACAGACGCAGAGCCGAGAGTTCATAATAACAGACGCAGAGCTGAGAGAGATCATAACAGACGCAGAGCTGAGAGAGTTCATAATAACAGATGCAGAGCCGAGAGTTCATAATAACAGACGCAGAGCTGAGAGATCATAATAACAGACGCAGAGCTGAGAGAGATCATA